>NW_026895892.1:0-101543 GCF_033153095.1 Gastrolobium bilobum | reverse complement strand
TTAAATTTGACATGATCTTTAGATGCAGGGTCTGAGGAGCCATTCTGGAATGAACCCAACATTATTCATTCATTAACTGGGCGCACCCTAATGACGAGTTGGAGATCCTATATGGCGATGATGACTTGCACGGAGGTTGGAAGTTAGGAGATCCGTTATTTGTGCAACAAGAATTTGGGTCCAAACCAGAATTGCAACATGCTGTGAAGATACATTGTATGAAGGGGCGCAGGACAGCCATAGTTGAAAAAAGCGACGAGTCAAGATTTGTTATGAAGTGTAAAAACCATGCTGACGGTTGTCCCTGGTATATGAGGGCAATTAAGCCGAAGAAGGGAGCTAACTGGGTGGTCCGTAAATGGGGTCAAGGTCACACATGTCTCAGGATGGAGATGGATTTCTGCTCCCTATTGCCTTTGCTGTTGTTCCTCCAGGTGAGTAAATAATTTTGCTTTGGGGTATGTGAAAGCATGTGACCCTTCTTTGCCACTTCATACTGTAAATAATTTCTGAGCTCATCCCTATTGACTTTGTTGTTGTTCCTCCAGGTGAGAGGTTGGATACGTTTTCATGTCACACATAGGCATGGTATTTGTCTAATATCCGATCGTCATCGAAGCATCATAAGGGCGGTGAAAGACCACGGAGGGTGGCAGCCTCCATATGCTTATCATGTATTTTGTCTACGTCACATCGGAAGCAACTTCAATACCCGTTTTAGGAATGTGGAATTGAAGAAAACGTTGATGAAATTAGGTAATGTACGGTATAATTACTCACATTTTCAACCATTTGAAGAAAACGTTGATGAAATTCACTAACCAATGCATATGTCATGGTTTTTTGCAGGGTACACATGTTCAAAGATAAATTTCGACATTAGGTACAAGGAATTTATCGAGAACAATCCTGAAGTTGCTTCATGGTTGGATGCGATTCCGAAAGAGCAATGGTGCAGGTCGTATGATGAGACAGGACGTAGGTTTGGTCATATGACAACTAACCTATCTGAGTGTGTGAATAAGGTGCTTCGTGGAGCACGAAATCTGCCTATATCTGCATTGGTCAAGATGACATTCAGTAGACTCGTTGAGTATTTCGTCAAGAGACGTGAAGGGATTGAAAAAGATATCTCACAAGGTTGGATAATTTCAAAGAAGGTTGAGGCAGCGTTGCAAAAAAATGATGAATTGGCTGGCACTTATCGTGTGAGGATATATGATAGTGACCTGTTATTGTTTGAGGTTGAGGATGCCTACAATCAATCTACACACGAGGTCGGTGACATCATGAGAGTGGACTTAATCAATCGTACATGTCAGTGTGGTAGGTTTACAGCAAGGAGGTATCCCTGCAGTCATGTATTAGCAGTTTGCAAGGTAGCCAAGCTAAACCATTATGATTATGTGGATCATGTTTTCAAAATTCCAACCATTGCTAAAGTATATGCTGCACACTGGTTTCCTATTGGCAATGAATTGTTGATTCCATCCGTTGTTGGGCCTACTGTAATTCCGGATGCTCAGTTGGTACGTGCAAAAGGAAGACCAAAGTCTTCAAGGATTCAGAATGAGATGGATTGGGTTGAGTCTCAACCCTCTAGCAGTCAGAGCAGATGTAAGCATTGCAAGCAAGTTGGACATAACATTCGTACATGTCCATTGAGACTAAGACAAGCATGATTACGTATTGTTTTTGTGTAGTACTTTGTTTTGTAATGACAATCACTTTACGTATTGTTTTGTTTCCTTGTACCCTAAACTTTATCTTGTATTAGTTATGTATTGTGTTGTTGAAATGTATTGTTGAACTGTATTCTTGTGTTGTTGAAATGTATTGTTGAAATGTATCCGTTAAGTTTAGCGAGTCACTCGTTCCGTATTGTGCAATCCGAATGTCTACCATACCCATTTACCCCTTCCCCGAGTCAGTTAAGGTTATTGTATTACACATCAATTACCAAGATGCTAACAAAATGGATTGAACAGCACCTGCTGCTGCATCTGCAACTGGTCTACCCGGGTAACTCGTAATGATATACCCGAGTACATCTTACCCGGGTAGACTATTCGTGGTACCCGGGTAGACCAGTTGCAGATGCTGTTGCAGATGCTGTTTTGGCAATTTTTGTTGCATTTTGGTAATTGTTGTGCAATACCTACATACGGTATGACTTGGGGGTGGATTGATTTCGTAGAAATAGGATGCAGTAATCAAGATGTGCGCCAATCAAAGTTGAAAATGAATAATAAACTACTTTGGGTTGAATTGATTTCCAAATTAATTATGACAATATTAATGCAAGGTCCCATACTAATGCATAGAACCAACAAGTCTGAACGTGCGCAAAACGAAAATTTCATTCATTCAAATTTTGAACATCCAGTACAAAAACATCCATGCAATGTAGGTAAAGTTCCTAAATGTACCAAAATGACTACATTACATCAAACTAAATCAATGATATGAAACCCTATGGACACACTAATCCGATGCCGTGTCCTCCCCATTCTCTTCATCCGATTGTGTGTCATCCCCATTGTCATCATCCTCCTCCTCCTCCTCCTCCTGAGTATGGGCACCCTCGCCAATTAAACCCTCCAAGCGTGAAACCCTTGTGTCCAACCGTGCAACCCTTGTGTCCATCTGGTTTCGCCACTTGCTCGTGCTCTGTCTATATCCTCTAAAGTCAGTAGTCAGATCATATAAGGATGCCATGACATGATCAAGTGTCCATCCACCCTCAGGAGGAGCTGGTGGTCGCCGACTGCGGGTGGGACGTGTCGGTCTGACATCAACCTCAGCAACGCCATCATCATCGTCATCATCATCAAGGCCTACATCATAAACCATGAAAAACAAACTTCAATACCACATTAAAAATTAAACAACACATAATTGCATAAACTCATAAAGACCAACACATCACCTGCAGGTGCATCCTCCATCTCAGCATCGTGGTGGAATGGGATCTCAGGTGGTTCTGGTGCCTTCTTCCACGTCCAGATACCCGCTCTGTTCGGTAGGATCCCACACTGCTTCAGGAGCCTCTCACCAAATATAGCATTCCAGCCTCTGGCGGTCTTCAAGGTCTCTGTTGCCATAGGCACTCCAAATCTATGCAGAATCTTCTGCACCAGAAATGCAAAAGGCAATTCAGCCTTCTTTGACTTGGCTGCCTTCCACATCAGTATGCATATGTAATGCCTCCAGTTCACCTGCTGACTGTGAAGGAGGGCCCACAGGATGACAAAGTCCCCTTCCAGCACCTTTGAGTGATTATGCGGGCGCTGGAAAATAATATGTGTCACCACATAATGAAGAATGCGAGCAGAAACTGACAAGTTGCTAACAGGATAATGAGCAAAATGACCGGGCTCAGCGTCTGCCCTCCTAGTCTCTGTAACAATGGTCTCCCGGTTATAATCACCAAATATATGATGGCTGTCTCCATCATATAGTGCTGCTCCTGAGACACCATCAAAATCGAACCCCAGTAGCTCCGTCCAGATAGGAGCAGTCATGATGATATCAATCCCGCATACACGGGAAGTCAGCTCGCCTTGCGAGTAGCCAAGGTTCTGGTAGAAGGCTCTTACCATAACCTCCGAGTATGGGCACCGCATCTCCGCCAGGTGAAGTAAATGTGTCTGCTCAAGAAGCGGCACGATGTCAAAACGCTCTAGGTTGAAGAATGCCGAATCCAGTGATTTCGGTTCGCAGATCTTCCGGGTCATGAAAAACTTCACGAACTTCTCGTGTGAAGGAATGTCATCCTCAAACAAATATCCGAACGTCAAGTCCGGAGCCTGACTCGAAGCAGCCTGGGGCTGAGAGGATGACGACCCATCGTGACGACTCTTGGTTCTTCTCTCGGAATGGGTCACTGGCAGCTTTGAAACGCGTCGAGAGGTCATTGTGTCACACTATTAAACTGAAAAAATAACCAAAATCAGAAATTAGATACATGTTAGGGTTAGGGTTAGGGTTAGGGTTAGGGTTAGGGTTAGGGTTAGGGTTAGATTCAGGGTTAGGTAAGCGTATGACATACAAATTGATAAAATAATTCGGACAGAATCAAATGATATAAACGAAAACAATGAATCAGAACAGAAATCATAACATAATTGAAAAAACTGAAAAAAAAATGCACCTTTGATCGATTTCAATCGGTAGAAGGCAGAGAGGTTGCAAGGTCCGCGAATGATGATCACAAACAAGACGAATTAGTGCAAGATTATGCCTGAAATCGCTCAAGATGACACTCCTCCAGCAGCTCTACTCGGGTACCCCTTTTGTGGGTTTTCGAATGGGGCTGCTGGGGTATTTTAAAACCCTACCGTCGCGATTTACCCGGGTACACTGCTCCGTACCCGGGTAAATAATTCAAACATTTTCCCAGATTCAAGAACTCTACCCGGGTACACCCCTACATACTCGGGTAGATAAAAAGTTTCAAAATTTACCCGGGTAGATAATGGTGTACCCGGGTAGGCTTCGTGGTCAACGGTCAAACAGGGGCAGATTGGTGTTATGTTTGTTGGGGAGGGTAAATTTTCGAAATAGTTTTGAATCAGGGACAATTTGGTAATTAATTATTAATTAAGGGGCATAAGGGTCAAAAAGCCCAACTTCAAGATATGTAAGCTTAGAAAATAAAAAATAATATACTTACTCATTCAAATAGTTGCCAAGGATGTGGTCTCTGTGAAGAGAGTGCTGCTAGCTAATAGTCAAGTTATTGATTCAAATAACTCTAGTTTTACTGAATGAGCCTTCTCACATTAATTAATTGATATAAGCTATCTTGCTTTAAGGAGGGCAGGTAATCCAAGAGCTTCAGGATCACACACTAGTTCGAAATGTTTAGATTCTCCACATATAAATTGCCTTGAAAAGAAATAAAAGATGGATGGTGAATACCCAATAGTATAAAAAAAAATACGTAGCATGTATATCGAAGCCTCTATTAACGCTATCCTTTTTAATCTTTTAATAAGATTTAAGCTACCCTGGGCCACATTCAGGCCACCCTATGACAACCTCTATAATTTCCCAATCAATTCTTGAAAATATAACTAAAAAAAGTACCCAGTAGTGTTTGGTTCGGGAGAATTTTTTTTTTCCTAGGGAAATGTAATTGATAGGAAAATGGTTGGAAAATGAGTTTGATAGGAAAATGTAAAAAAAGTTGTTTGGTTGACCCAAATATTACCAGAGAAATTTATTTAAATATGTAAAATCTATGTTCGGGAGAAACTTTGCACCTGTTTTTTCACTTCCCCAGTCATCTCACAATACCACATCTCAAGTGGTATTCTGTAACAGTGAATTTCATTCAAAAATCAACACAAAATTCATTTTCCCATCTATCCTATTTGTCTGGTATTTCTTGAAAAAACCTGAACCAAATGTGATATTTTCCAATATCCACCTACACTTTCCCATCAATCCTAAAATAAACCTTCAACCAAACACTACGTAAAGATGTTTGCAACCTTTTCCAACTTCAGGTAGTGTTTGGTTGGAAATATCTTACGAGATGGATAGGCATTTGACTTTGGGGATCTAGTTATACCATGTTTGATTTAAGTGATTATAATATTTCCCTACTAAAGTAATTTTTCCATCCATCCATATTTGCATGTAAAATTGCAAGAAAAAGACTCCCCCACTTTACCACTTCAGATGTGATTTTTCAATTTATCCGGCTAAATGCCACAAAAAGCAACAACTTGCTGACGATGGTACCTTGTAACATAAAGCAACAATTCACATTCAAAAAATTTATAAGGGTTGTTTTGGTAATTGTAATTCATTTTTTCATCTATATTTTACCTCAAACTAAACATAGACTTTATAAATCTTACCTAATTTGCCCGGTTAAATTTTTTCCAACCTAACAACTTTTTTTACATTTTCCTACCAAACTCACTTTCCAATTATTTCCCTATCAATTACATTTTCTTAGTATTCAAAAAATTTCTCCTTAACCAAACGACCCCTAAGGTTATGTTTGGTGGGAGATTTACTGAAATATAGCTAGGCATCTGAGATTGGGTAAGTAAGTTGTCCAATGTTTGGTATAGGATATAAAAAAACTTTCCAAGCTAACCGATTTGTCCAGCCATTGAAGATTGTGTACAATCTTGGACGAAATGGAGGGTGCTAAAATCCCACTTCGAAGGTGGTATTGCAAGATAACCAGGTAAATGAAAAAAGTTTGACATGATAGCTCTCAAAACTATCCTCTTGTAAGCGCCAAAGTGAGTCTCCCGCAACAAATCAAACTGTTGTACATTCACAGAGCAGCTCCTCTTCCAAAAGTTTTTGGGTTTCACACAAGATCTACTAAAAGGCCGACTCATTGTGTTTTTGTATGCTTATCTTTTGTCTGGTTTGAACCTAACACTTGTTTTTTATATTTTTATTTCAAAAAAATATTGGAGAAAAAAAAAATGGTTCTTCAGACTTGACCCTCACATTAAGTTGAATATTTTGTAGCAACCTTCATCCTTCAGCGTAGGTAGGGGAAGCAGAGTGCGGTGAACAGAGGCAAGGCTGACGGACAACTGATATCCAACGGCAGACCAACCATTTATTAGGCAAAGAGTAACTCTTATGAAAATATTGTAAACTGTTATTTTGTAATTTCAACCGGATTTTTCAAATAATTTTTTTTTTAACTTTTCTATCTAACTCACTTTCTCTCAGATCCCTAATAATTACATTTTCTTGGTAAATTTTTTTTTTACCTGTCCCAAAAGCCCGAGTACCCAAAAATATCTCAAAGGATTGATTTTAAGTTTGGGGAAATCATTTCTGCTTCAAAAATAGAAAAAATTGATATAACCACAAGGGGATAATCTAAGAGGGCTCCATCATAATTTTCTCTCTCAACCAAACATATTTTCTCTCTCAACCGAACATGTTTTCTCTTTCTTTCATTTTGTCTCTGCGACAGACACAATTTTATGACAAATTCTAATCGACGCACATTACTTTTTCAAATTTTTCGTATAAGACAAACTATTGAAAAAACAAATTGTTAATTAAAATTTTTGGTATGTATAAAAGTGGTTAATAAGTCAGATTTCAAAAAATAAAAATATAATGATTTAAAAAGAGTGACAATATGCATGTAATCCTAGTAATACACTCTTCCCTAAAATAACGAAGAAATATCTCAGTGATAACATTCTGACCCTCGTTGTCTTTCAAATATTATTTCCATGTAACCACGAAGGTATGTCCCCATTGTTAGATACTAAAGAATCAATAGCTATAACATATAATGGTTCTAAAACATTGTTTACATTTTTTTTTTTCCTTCACCAATTCACCTAAAACTCAACTAACCTGATTCGTTTTCTGCTCCATTCAAATATGAGGCTCTTCCAACAATATTTTTTTCTTAATCCCTAAGACTTAAATTCGAGACTTCTTTTACTCATTCGGAATCATCATCTATGTGGACAATGGCATTGTCTTCTGTGCCAGATGCCCTCCTGAAAATTGACCCTAGCTGAATTCCAGTAGCTGCACCATCATGAGAACTACTTTGGCCAGGTTGGCTATCAGCTTTTAATCCTTTCTTCTTCACCTTTTGTGCCCAACCAACAAGTCTTGCTCGCACTTGCTCATCAAATATCGCCTTCTTATATCGAGTTCCCATCTACATTGGGTGAAAAATGATGAATATATAGGCCTTACTTTAATAACATTCAGAAAATTAAGTCTCCATTTCATTTTGAAAAGCAACTCAAACTTACTTGTGTAACGATTGCATAAAGTGGTAGGGTACTGTAACTACATAGTAACTGAATAAATACCCTACAATCCCAACACAAAAGGGTAAAGAAAAAAAAAAGAGAGATAAGAGAGGAAAAAATTGAAATTCAGAAAGTACATGGAAAGTAGTCAAAATATAAAGACATTAAGCATTGTAGTTACCCAATAATGAGCCTTGGAACAATGTAAAGGACTCGTCCCATTATACAGGAGGTAAAGCCATATGAAACCTGAGATGCTAAGGCTGGTAAGGTTATATTCATTACAACTATGAAACGCTTATTCAACTTAAAAACTTGAGTCATTTAGTGAATATCAGATTAATAGTTTTATACATCATATTTCTAACACATCATCTCACAATAGCCCTTTGGACTTTAAGGTGTGGATAATAGGTTTTTTCACCCTTTTGCCCCTTATTAATTAATTAATAACCATTTTGCCCCTGATTCGAAACTATCTACCAATCTGCCCCTCTTTAATCGACTACCTTGCATTTTTAATCGACTAAACGGTTGTTGAGAGATTTAATCGACTAAATCTCTCTACTTAATCGATTAAAATCATACTGACTTATTTTTTTTTTTGTAAAATATGAAGATTTAGTCGACTAAATAGGGAGATTTAGTCGACTAAATCTCCCAGCAGCCATTTTTTGTCTGTTTTGGCCATTTAGTCGATTAAAAATGCAAGGTAGTCGACTAAAGAGGGGAAGATTGATAAATAGTTTCGAATCAGGGGCAAAATAATTATTAATTAATTAATAAGGGATAAAAGGGTGAAAAAGCCGTGGATAATATTACTTTGTGTTAATATTAACTTACTTTTTATTTTTTTTATTTAGAAAACGAGTGACGAGAATTGAACTCGTGAAAATGTTCCATGTTAATGGTTTTGTATATTATATCTCTGACATTGCTGCCCAACCCCATCATATACTCTCTCAAAATCAGAAGGGAAAACCAAAATGGAACCAAAAAAGAAAAGGAAAAAAAACATAGAAATAAGTATCATAAATTGTGCTTCAAATCAATAGTATGCTTACCCATATCCAGAAAAAAAATGCTATCTCAAAAGCATTTTGGAAAAGGATCAAGTGAATCAAGTAGAGGACAATGTGGGGCCGATGAAACCAGAAGTGATCATCTGATGGTTGAACAACTAATTCACCTTCTATGGCTGAATGCTTTTCAGCTACCTCGTGAGCTAATTGAATTATTACATGCTCTAGCTTTGTGCCCACAGCAAGTAGAAGCTGGGGAATGCATACCCAAAAAAGAAAAATTAACAAAAAGGAAAATACAAGGCTGGTAGACAAACAAACAAGTAGAAAAGAAATACATCAACTTGCAAGAAGAATTTAGACATGCCTATGCACACAATGTTGACAAAGAAATCAAAATTGATAGCAAGCATAACACTTGCACAAATCCATGACTCTTCTATAAGTAAGAGATTAATTGGAATAAAACAGAAACAGAAATTTTACAAACTAATGAATTTAGTAAGTTGCATAGCTACATCATTGATTGATGACATATCACATTAGAGTAACTGCAATCAGAAATTGAAGTCAGTCTTTGAGACCAATTTCCTACTAATGATTCAGTAGAAAACTATGGCACAACATCAGGTTAATGGAATCAACAATTTAGTTTTACTTTTGAACTATACTTATTCTAGAAGATCAAGAAACATACATCATGCAATGTTCAATTTTTCCCCTATCCATTGAGCAAAATTAAGATATGGCGTGTCAGCAAGCTGAGTAAATAAATGTATGTAGATGGAAATGTCCATAGAAAAGAGCCAAACAAATTTATCAAGATACTTACAATGACAGGAATGAAAGCAATCCAGAAATATGCATGCCAACCTGGAAGAGTAAAGCTGGCGTCTTAATTTTGTTTCAAATTAATGTTCTCTGTCAACTAGAAAAACCGAAATATGCAACTAGAACTATCACTCCTTATAGGCACAAGTATATTAATCATTGTCATTAATGATGCTCATGCTTGAAATTCATTGGATACTCATAAAAATGTCCTTTACTCCTCTTCCTTTTCTACATAGGAAAATTTATTTAAATTTGGTTCATCAACAAAAGAACAAACAAAAGATCAGCAGGAGATTGCAAACAAAAGTAAGCAGCTTTGGCTCAGAGAATGGCATCAAATGTTGTACCCAGGCATGATCTATCCATGTTGCAAAATAAGATCCCACATACTATTGTAAAATATATATGGGGTTCAATATGACACAATATAGTGACAACAGAACAGGAACCACATAACAGCAATTTCTCAGGTTCAAATAGATTTTCAATCAACACATCATGGCATTGTTAAATTCATAAGATAATATCTGTAAGAATAACTAATTAAAAAAGAAAATATAGGTAACTTGCAGTGCAACTGTTGAGTCATAGGACAAGTGCTAAGTCTTGTAGCATACCATGGACATTAAGCAACAAGAAGATGACCACAAAGATCCAAAGATACCAACTGCAACCACGGAAACATAATCATGACTGTGGAGAGTCGAAAACTTACACTATAAGCCAATCAGGAAGAAAGCTTGGGAATTAAGGATGAAGATGTGTGATAAGCATAGAAGCTTAAATAACTACAATAAAATTATTCTGCAGAAGCACATACCTTATACCAACAACTTTCTTGAAATCATCTTCAAGGGCACGAATCATGTACTTGCGAAAATTAAACTTTGGATTTCCCCTGCAGTGGGTCTAAAACATGACACACAATATTATGGTTCAATCATAGAAACCACAGGCTAATAGCAAGCTTGGAGCTTATTTGACAGAAATTATGGCACACTAAGATCTTACCATAATGAAACCAAGCCTTAATGTCACATAATCTGACTTTGTCACAGATCCATAAAATTGCTTGAGAAAGGATTTCTGAAAGAAACATAAAAAATCAAAAGGAAAAACAATAATGGCAATTACAACATGACGAAGGCACTTATTAATTTGTGTTGTCTACACTCTATAGCAAGGACCATTAAGTTTTTTAATCCCTCAAGGAAATTGTCAATACGTACATGAAATCATGAAGCAAAGAGCTGCATAGTGGTAATCAAACTTAGAAGGGAAAAAAATGTAAAAACGAGATTTAATAAAAACTAACGTTATATCAAACCATAATTTAGGCCGAAATATACATCAAGCTACACAGCCAATTCTGAAATCCAAGGTTCACTTAAGTTCCATTGTGATAGATGTTAAGAAATGGCTTGACATGAAGCAAGATTGGACAAAGAAAATCAAGAGGAAAACCAAAGAAATATGGCATGTGTCTGGTTCTAATTTATAGCTTTTAATGAAGGATGAAATTAGTATATCTTCAAATGAAAGGATTGGAAGAGAGGCTTTAGCATGACATATCTTCTATGTTTTCAAAGTTTCAGATCATTAAATACTCATAAATAACCTACCAACCAACCCAGTAGAGCAGAATCTTTGCCAAAACCTGTAAAACGATCCCTGATGAAAGCATGCTCGCGAACATTAGTCACAGTTGGTTCCAGAACTGCATTATACCAGTATGCATATAAAGAGTAGAGCAAGAAGAAAAAAAAATTTAGATAGCTTTTCAGAAGTTCAATGAGCAACAACATAATTAGTAAAAAGTTATTCTCAATGAATGGTTTAATGGTGGACACATAAACTTAGCCATACAAAAATAGGTTCATGTTGATTTGAAAGGCATATTGAGTTTGATGACCACCAATTACCAAAGACTCCACAGGCTAATAAAATAAATGAACACAGTATAACTGATAAAATTTATATACCTCGCTGTGTTTCATAGTTTTCTTTCATAATATAGTCTTCCCAGCGCTTCCACTGACGCATCTATTGATGGGAGTTATTTATTAATAGAGAAAAGCTTTCAACAAACATAGTTCATAATAAAAGCATATTAGATACTCACTTTCAATCCTCCAAAAACAATAGTCAGAACACAAAATGTCACATGGACTATAGCTAGGACAAAAATAAAGATATGCAGTTGATGCAGTGCTTCCACTGACAATAGAGGTACCTTGTTCTGAAAAGAAAATAAAAATACAGATTAAGATAGTTAGGTACATGAAAGAAACTTATTGGGTGGCAGGGGCAGACCACAACTGGGGTAAGCCAAAAAAACACAATAGGTGAGTTGGACATAATATCTTAATTTGATGAATATATGAATCATTCCACTTATATAATCCTTATTTAGTCCATTTCTAACTAATGCGAGATTTAGTCCCTCGCTCCCTCTACTGAGGTGTGAGACCTAACATCAATCTGCTGCTCCCCATTTAGGGGAAGCCTTTCCTAGTATCCAATTACTAACCTCCACCACAAAAAATCATAATAAATGGGATGGACACAGGATCTTAACTCAAAATCTTAAAATATTGAATTTATGAATCTTTTCACCTGTATGATTCTCATTTAATCCATTCCTATCCAATTGAGACTTTATCCCTCACAGTTTTAAATTATTAACAGAACAAGAATGTCAAATACATAAAGGAAATGGTGGAGCGAGCGAGGGGCTAGAGATGACAGTCGCCCCCTTCAAGCTCATGCAAGCCTTTAGTTATGAGTATAATTTATATTGTTTTGGTTATATAAAGCTCTTACATGTTTTTAGATGTAAGCATTATCTCTATTGTAAAAAAATCTTTTGAATTGGTTCTTTATATGATATCAGAGTCTTAGTGTCACTGATTCGATTAGAGTCTTGGTGTCACTGATTCGATTCTCACCGCCCCCATTTTTTATTGTGGAATTTTTTAGCACAATTAGGTGGGTCTGTACATTATCCACCCTTCAAGCCCAATAAGCTCTCGTATGAAGGAGCGTGTTAGAGATATATAAAACCATTAATGTAACCTCACCCGCTAGCTTAAGTTTTTGGATTGAATTGATTCTTTATATCTATTTTTTTTTGGTCATATATATAATTGTTGCAATTTCGCTTCTCTTTATAAAATTTGATGGCTCCGCGATCCAGGAGAAAATCATTAAATAAAAATTGTCAAAATAACATTATGAATATGATGTGGCCCGAAAAAAGGCCAAAAAGTGCACCCTGTACCTAATGAGGAACCAAATCCTATTGTTTTAATACCTTGGCAGCGCAGTATTCAAGTTTTGCCTCTGTTTCTTGTCCTCCCTCAGCTAAAAGGCGCCTAGAAGTGCCAGAAATAACAGCGAATGAGAAAAAGTTCAGAAAATGTGATGTGTGTGTTTCTGATTCTTCGTTGTCTCTATCCTCAGGGCTACAAGGAAGCATATGGCGAGTCCAACCTCGTGGAACACAGATTTTTGTTATCCCATTTTGTGTTACCGTTAGAAGCAGAGAAATAAAACCCAACAGCATCAACTCTGAAATAAAAACCCAACACATCACATTTTTCGGATCAGAACATGAACAAGAGAATACGGATTCAAAATGCAATTTAATAATAATAATAAAAAAAAGAGAACCTTCTTTGATTTTTTGAAGAGCTTCATAGAGTGGCTTCTGATTCTTCTTCTTGAGAACTTTCCCAAGATAATGAAGTAAACGCTCGACGGCTAAGGAAACTGCAACGATCACACTGCAAACAACAGCAACAACCCATGTTGGAGTGAACTCCAAAGGGTTCCCTTCTTCACCACTCATTCTCTCTCTCTCTCTCTCTCTCTCTCTCTCTCTCTATTTGCAGTGTTGTTTCTCTTTCGACATAACTTACAAACTGTTGTTGTGTCGTCACCACTGCAACCTGCGAGTTTCGTCGTTAAAATTTTTTGTACTCTCCCGAACATACAGTACATGATATAACGTAATGTATTTTCTGGAATACATATTGTACAAAAGTTTGTAAATATAAGCCGCTTAAAACAATATTACAACTGCACTCTCTCACATTCTCATGTTCTATGATTCGTTTTTAAAGTTTGGTCCATTTAAAAACATTGTGTAAGCTTTTTATCAAACGATATGAAAGACAATATGGTTGGTCGATCTTCATGTCTAACTTAAAACAACATGAAAAACTTTGTACATGCGTTTATTCCATTTGTTGGGAAGATTTCAGTTTCAGCCAATGTGATTATGAGTGGTAAATATGAGTTACCACTAGTTAAAATCAAAATTTTACTTAAAATCATAAGAAGAAGAATAAAAAATCATAAAACCTAAAATTGTAACATAAAAAAATCGTAAAAATTCATTAAAACGTAAAAGCGTTTAGAATATTAGTAAAATTGTTTTTTGTTTAGAATATTAGTAAAATTATTTTTGTTATGAACGTGAGTAAGGCCCATATCCATAGAGGGCCCAGACAACATAAGTCCAAAGGTAAACCCTATAAATAGGAGCTGAAGATCACAGAAATGACTGATCTTTTTTAAACTTTTATGCAATCACACAGCGCGCACACACGCATCCCCTCTGGCTAAGGCCGTTATATAGTGCAGTGGCGGACCCAGGAAAATTTCTCTATGTCCGCACATTTAGTGGCTGCCCCCGAATTTTTTTTTGTAAAATAAGTTTAAATTAACGCTTGAACCCGCTCATAATCTAGTTGTTTCTATAACAAAGGATGAAGAAATCATGGGAATGGGTACGTGACAGGGGAGGAAGAATAAGTTTTCTCTCTAATCAGTTTGTGTTGCTACGTTGTTTTAATCATCTCTATAAGTTGCTAACTAATATAAGAATAAATATCATTTTTGGTCCTTAACAAAAAATTCGGTCCCCATTTTAGTCCATTATAAAAAAAAAAGGAGTCACTTGGTCCCTATGAGATTTAAAGTGGACCTATTTTAGTCTTTTTGAGACTAATGTAGGTCTTTTATGAATTTGTGATGGACCACGATTTTAATTAAATTGATCCACTTTGAATTTTTTAGGGACTTCTTCGAGACTAATTTTTGATAAGGGACTAAAATGGAAACCATATTTTTTGTTAGGGACTTAAAATGATATTTACTCCTACTATAAATATTGAACCAAGAGACAAATAATAATCTACATAACTAAAAAAAAATAAAAAAAATCCAAAATCACATGTCCGCACTTACGGACATGTGACCCAACGTGGGTCCGCCAGTGATATAGTGTGTCGTGATTCGTTGTCCCCAAAATACCCAATTCATAGGTATCTAAAGAGAAAGTATCAGATCTAACATCAATCATCTAACCTCCGGTTAGACATATCTGCCTCAGGCAGAACAGTTTTCATAAAAAAAAATCATAAAAATATAAAATCGTAGTGATAAATTGAAATTTTAACTATTATGGTTACCACTTACGACTATACTCACTTCACTTTTTGTTTCTCACTTATTGTTAAGACCTACCGTAATTACATAATATATAATTTACCCTCTGCCAAAAATATCCGTATTATTTTTTTCGGCAAATATTCGACTTGTATAGGTAAATAAAATATTCTTTATATTTTAATATACAAATCCTTTCACACTATATTTGGTTCTTACCAATTTGACTTGCATCGCATAATATTGGAACTTCTATGATTAAGTGGCATATAATTTGATCCATTTAAGCTTGCGTAGTGTTGGTTCTTGATAAATTTTTTGTAAATATTTTTTCAAAACCATTAAAAAATGGAATTAGAAAACTGACTTCTTGACGAGATTTTTTTTTAAGTCATTAAAAGTTGGTTTGGATTTCTCACTTTAGAATAAAAAAGTGTAGTTTGAAAAGTAATGTAGAAAAGTTTGTATTTTGAAAATAAAAAATTAAAAAATATTACTTTTAAAAAGTTGAAAATATACATGTCCATTCGCAAAAATAAAATTGTCTATATTTATATTTAATATTTTTAAAATTTAATGATAAATTTTTAATTATTATGCATATTTTATAATTTTTTAATAATTTTTATATTTTCCAATAAATTATGCAAACAATGAAAATTCCGTCGAAAACATATTTTTCAAAAGAATTTTTCAATTGAAATATACTTCATCGAAATTGAATGAAATTGCTGTGTAAATTATTAGTACTCATCTTTAATTTAACAATGTCATATATGTACCAGGTAGAAAATTCTGTAATCAATAATGAAAATTGTTATTAGTGTAATTGTTTAAATAGTAATTGGAATTGAAAAATAGTACGATTGTACTTATCATAAGGTTTCTAGTGTTTTTAATTGATTAAATAGTGCTTATGGGATTGAAAATAGTACGACTGTAATTTAAGGATGCCAATCAGGTACTTTTACAGAAACGAGTTCTACTTGTTAATCATAGTATTCCAAATCATGTGTGGAATGCTCTTGGGCATTGGAAGGGTTCAGAGAGAGTGAAGATTTTCATGTGGAAATGTCTCCACCGTAGATTGCCAACTAGAGCATGGGCTGCGAGATGGTTAGACGCGAATCCTGTCTGTTCTCGATGTCTTAGCGCATATGAGACAGACTTTCATGTATTGAGAGATTGTGTTGTGGCAAAAACAGTGTGGGATAAAATGCTATCAACCAGGCGGCAGGCTTCTTTCTATGATTTGGATTGGGTGGATTGGGTGTCTTCTAACATATGTAACGATAGGTCATGACCCAGCAGTCTAAATTGGGATACCATTTTCCTTTTAACTTGTTGGGAGTTGTGGAACGATAGAAATGCTGTTTATCACGGAAAGGAAGGATCTGCTGATTTTCTTCTTGTGCGTAAGGTGCAATGCATGGCTTTGGATATCAAGCAAGCTTTTGGCGATAAAGGCAACAAGAAGAAGGCTGGAATGTTATCTCAGATACATATTGCATGGCAGTCACCAGATCATGGATGGATAAAGTTAAATACAGATGGTGCAGCCAAAAGATCTCCAGGAGTAGCTGCATGCGGAGGATTATGTAGAGGATCTAATGGTCAATGGCTAGGGGTTTTGCTTATCATGTGGGTATTGTATCAGCTTTTACAACAGAATTATGGAGTATTTTGAAAGGTTTGGAATTTGCTTGGAAAAAAAGGTTTAAGAAACTTATTATTGAAAGTAACTCCACTTCGGTGATCGCTGCTTATTAGTAAAGGTAATGATGTCCGAGAGTCGCATATTGTTACTAGCATTCGAACTTGGATGAATAAAGATTGAGATCTCAAGGCTCAACACATTCACCGTGAAGGAAATCAATGTGCTAATTGACTTGCCAACCATTTGATTTGCCCCCGCCAGAACTCTATTTATAAAGAGTTTAATCATGTTCCTCCTGAGCTTAGCTATTTACTTTTTACTTATATTTGTGTTGTTACTAACATTAAGAACGTTTATATTGTTTAGTTATTTTTTTTGGACTGTTAGGTCCTTTCCTTAAAAAAAAAAAAAAAAAATGCAATGCAGGCCAATCTCATGAGGTGAGGTGACAAGACCCCTTGTGGCACTAAAGCAACAAGCCGCGTCATCTATGGTGGAGGGATTGACGTTAATTTCTTCAACTAAATTGGTTGCCAGATCCTACATGGTATGCAATCACGTTAGATAATTTTATGGGACTGCTCTCGTCAATCTTTTTGATGCATTTAACTACTTTACTTTGATGAAACATTTCAAAAGTGCTTTGAGTTTGAGATACATTTCAAAATTCTTCTTAGTATGGTCGTTTTGCCTATCAAGAAGCATTAAAAACACAACCAATTATACAAAAATTTACAACCACAAAAAAGCCTAAAATTCAGGACGTGGAATCAACCACCAAAACCGTAGAGGGTCCTGCCTTGCCTCTTAAGGGCATAAACGACATCCATGGCGGTCACCGTCTTCCTCCTAGCGTGTTCCGTGTAGGTAACAGCATCACGGATCACATTCTCCAGAAAAATCTTCAAGACACCGCGAGTCTCCTCGTAGATCAGACCGCTAATCCTCTTAACTCCTCCACGTCGAGCCAAACGCCGAATCGCAGGTTTGGTAATGCCCTGAATGTTATCGCGAAGAACCTTTCTGTGCCTCTTAGCACCTCCTTTTCCCAAACCCTTGCCACCTTTTCCACGACCCGACATTTTCACACTGACAGAACTTGTGAGAGCTAGCACCCACGATGATTCTTGTGTTTCAATCTGATTTGAATTTTGAAAAAAACGCGGTAGTTTGGTTAATTTTATATAGAGAGGGGTTGTTTTGGTTTTGAAATGTCAAATGCGATTTTTGACCGTTGATATGTTATAATGGACGGGTTCAGATCGGGATCCTCGTCATATGGTTTCCGAAGGGCTCGACCGTTGATTATTAAAGTTGGACGGTGCTTGTTCTTTTTTTGCGAGTCCATGACGTGGCTATTTTCTTGAGATCGTTGCAGTAAATCTGTTGCCACTAGCTTAACAGATGGCTGACCGTTGATCGTTCCTAATGGACGGCTTAGGTGATGGATGGCTAAGGGTTCATAATTTATATTTGTTAAGAATAATATTTTAAAAATTAGTTCAGAATAATTATTTTTAGGATAAATTACATAGAACGTCTTTCAACTTATATGACTTTTCAAAAAACCACTATATACTCTTAATTGAACTAATTAACCCCCTTATACTTTAACATTATATCAATTAAACATATTTAATAATTTTAAACAAAAATGTCTGTAACCTTCAATTTGCTACTATGATGAACAATGTTTTCCCCATTTGGCACTTTAAACAGAAAATAAGCAGAAAACACTCTCTAAATATGTAGCTTTTTGCATTCACATTCTTCACCTTGAACAACCAATACTCCCTTGCTTCAAATCATATCTTGTCTTCACAACACTTTCAATCTCGGAAATATTTAATTTTGTCTTCACAACACCCTCTAATATGATCCAGGTCTATTTATGATTCAGTGGTCCAAGTCAATGAAAAATTAGTATTTTTTGACTTGCTTACATGGAAGAAAGAGAAATTTTATTTTATTTTTATCTAAGTGACAGCTTCTCAATGGAAGGAGCAAGTGTGTCAGGACTACTATGAATAATCTCCTCAATCTCAATGTTATCAGCCTGGCTCGATGATCGAAGCAGTTGAGGTACTGGGTCAGTGAGTCATTGATTCAATCACTTAAATCGGATAAATATATATAAATTTAAAATATATATTTCATATTTCAATTTTTAAAAAAAATTATGACATAAAATAAATATTTATTGCATCAAAATAAAAAAAACACAATACAGTACCCAATATAATAAAGAAAGTAAAAATAATATAAATAAAGAATTGTAAATTTAAATAATAACAAAATTATAAAAGAAGAAGATATAGATAAGAAATGAGTGGCCCAAATGAAACCAGGAACCAAAAAGTGAAACCAGCCCACGGTTTTGTGATTTTATTTTGCAAGTCCCTCTCTCTCGTTTTCTCTTTCTCTTGTTAATGGTTTTGAAATTTTAGTTTTTCTCTTTATTTCTTTTCTTCAATGGTCGCTGGACATCATGCAATGCTTTTTCTAATGTCTTCGACTCCTCTTTGTTCATCGTCTTCGACTCCTCCTCTCATTCTCTGTGTCTTCACTATTCAGTTTCATCCCAAACAATTTTTTTTTGACCCGGGAGTCACCGGTTTTAGTAAAACTTGTCGGTTCACTCCGATTCGCACCGGGTCACACCGAGTCACTTACATCTTCGTTCTATTACTCTATCCAGATCGGCCACGTGACCAATTTACTGGTTTCCGGTTCGAATCGGCCGATCCGATTTTTATTACACTACTTAATCTATAATAGCCTCATCACCAAATCCAAAGCCCAAAACTTTCTCTATAAAATAACAATTACATTGTTGTTGTTCTTTTTTCATGTTACCCACATGTAGCTATGACACCTACACATAACCGAGAATCACCAATCCTTGTTGCCCATTATAGCCAAATGTTGTAACTGAAGGTAAAATGGCCTTGAAAGCCGTCGCATGTGAGAGGGAAAAACAAAATTTTTCATATGCGGAATTACACATCCAATCAAGAATCATGCTTTATGGCATGTGATGTTACCTTTGTTTGTGAGTTCAAAACTCCAAAACGATCAATGTTAGGTTTGAAGGGTTCAAACCCTCTAACGTTGATCCACACCACCCACGTTAAGATGCAAGAACGCTTTCTTGAAAGCCACCAATTGACTACCCACAAAGAGGCTTGCTATGCGCTCAATAGGTGAAGAAGGAGGCTAGGTATATGTGTTTAGAAGAGTGAAGTCTCCAGCATGAAAACTTCACAAGAGTGGGAATGGTATATAGAAGAATTGGCTAGGTTCTTTTGAAAAACCTTAAGGAGGAACTCACCAACTAGGCGCACAAGAGAGGGAGAGAATTAGTGTATCAAATCAGAATTTTTACTTTACTTATAATGAAAGTGGCGCACAAGTGAGTGAGACAAAAGTGGAGTTGTTGCAATTCAAAAATCCCAACAACCTCCCCTTTGAATCCTCATAAGACTAGGTCTTTATCTAGTCAAAATTCTGAACCAATGGTCATCATATGACCACCAATTCATGCGCCCCTATTCAGCCCAAAAAGGGTCTAGATACATTTTGCATTCAAGTTTGAACCAACTAGCTCACTAATTCTCTCAACAACCAAATCTGATTGGAGCTTGTTGGTTTGACAAGATGACAATCATCTCCCACCAAAATGGCACCCCAAATCAGCCCTTGGAGATCTCCATAGATCTTCTCTTGATACAAGGGATTTGTTCCAACAACATCTCATCTTATCCTTTTGTTATGAAACAACTTTTCATAGCCAATTCAAATTCGAATTCAAACATTTAAATTCAAACTTTCAAACATTTAAATTCTAAATTCAAATTCAAAATTCAAAATTCAAAATTCAAATTCAAATTTCAAATTTCAAATTTCAAAATTCAAATTCAAAATTCAAAATTCAAAATTCAAAATTCAAATTCAAAATTCAAATTCAAAATTCAAAATTCAAAATTCAAAATTCAAAATTCAAAATTCAAAATTCAAAATCAAAATTCAAAATTCAAAATTTAAATATTTGACAATTAATTTAACTAATTAAATTAATTAGTAATGTCTTGGACCATCCAAGCCCATTAACAATACCATGCGCCCTCTCCCTCTTAGGTGGGCTTCCAAACTTCATCTTGGGCTAACAACCATTATTAGGCCCAATACCTTTAATGCTATAACATCATGACATTAAGGTGTTAGTGTGTGACCCATTAGGTCCAACATAGCCACTGACTTAAATGGGCTCGGGCTCAAGAAGCCCACAACCCATTTAGTGACAACACAGAGCACTAGCAATGCTTTGTTGCCCCAGAGCTAGTTAGATTAATGACTTGATCATCCTATTACACATATTTGGTTGCCGTATGTATTTCTTTTCGTCTCGGTTACCTTCCCATAAAACCTAGGGTAAGGAAGCGTATCAACCCTTGCGGTTTAGGGCAAGCTTTATTCGAAATAGGGAATCTTCAATTTACTGACTCTAAAGGCAGATCATCTCATGATCTCTTTTACTATGCATAGATTCCCGAGTCCTTGTAAATGTCATCCTGATTTCTCTGGTTTACAGATAACCTAATCTCTCACAGAGATTTGACGAATTCCTTCAGACTTATCACCCTAGCCATGTGCTCTTTCAGGACAAGCCCAACAGTATACCTATGAGTCTCCATGTTTCAGGCAGACAAGGTATACAGTCAAAGCATGCCTTCTAGAACACAGTCTAGGTAATAACTTCTGGTCTAAGGAAAGACATACTCAAATATAAAGAGACTGCTCTAATGATACTCTCTGTGAGATTTCCTCATAGAGTCTTTTTTGTGGGTCTGTTCAGTGCGAGCTATACCCTTATAGATCCACCCACGACTTTAGCTAAGACATCTCCATATCTGTAGCTCATGAGGTCTTTACCTTGCATCTGAATACAAGTAGATAAGTTGTGCTAGTCTTACCCGAGATCACTGATTCCCATTCTCAGTGTTCTAGACTAGGAACATAAAATTAGGAATAAATATCCAGTATCCTTGAATCCTCATGATCGTGATCTCATCACAGATACTCAAGAGATACCTATTTTATTCCAAGGGGTTTATCCAGTTACTCATATAAAATATTAACAGTAATATTGAGACAAAATATGAAATAGGATAAATAGTGCTTTTATTTATTTACGACAATACAAAGGTCCACACATGTCCTAATCTAATTAAAAGATTGTCTCTAGGACATCCATATACTAACAAGCTCCCACTTGGCCTAGAGCCAATCAGACCTAAGTCGTATACCCAAAGCCTCATAATGACTATCATGTTTTCTCTGAGAAATAGCCTTTGTCAGAGAATCGGCTAGGTTATCATCTGTGGGAATATAATCCATCTTTACATCCATCCTATCAATGATTTCTCTAATCAGGTGATATCTGCGGAGCACGTGCTTAGATCTTTGATGAGACCTAGGTTTCTTTAACTGCGCAATGGCTCCAGTGTTGTCGCAAAGCAACTGTATGGGCTCATCCACGCTTGGAACCACCCTAAGTTCATATATGAACTTCTTGATCCACACGACCTCCTTAGCTGCTTCTGAAGCAGCTATATATTTAGCTTCTGTCGTTGAATCTGTTGTTGTCTCTTGCTTGGAACTCTTCCAAGATACTGCCCCACCATTTAAGGTGAATACGAACCCTGACTGTGACTTGCAGTCATCTTTGTCACTCTAAAAGCTGGCATCAGTGAACCCTTTCACTGTTAGCTCATCAACCCCACCATAGACCAGAAACGCATCCTTAGTTCTTCTTAAGTATTTAAGGATGGTCTTGACTGCTGTCCAGTGACCCTCTCCAGGGTTCGACTGATATCTGCTCGTAATGCTCAAAGCATATGAGACATCTGGTCTCGTACATATCATGGCATACATGATGGATCCAATAGCCGAAGCGTATGGAATTCTACTCATGCGATCCTTCTCAGGCCGTGACTTAGGACACATAGCCTTTGAAAGATGTACCCCATGACTGAGGGAAGAAAACCCCTTTTCGACCCTTCCATGCTAAACCTCTTTAGCATCTTGTCAACATACGTGGATTGAGATAAACCCAGCAGTCTCTTGGATCTATCTCTATAGATCTTTATACCAAGTATAAAGGCCGCTTCTCCCAAATCCTTCATGGTGAAGCTTTTTGAAAGCCACTCTTTCGTTATTTGTAATGTGTGGATGTCATTTCCTATTAACAATATGTCATCTACATAAAGTACCAGGAAGACGACATTACTCCCACTAACCTTCTTGTAAACACAAGGTTCATCCTCGTTCTTGATAAAACCGTTACTCTTAACGACTTCATCAAAACGAATATTTCAACTCCTTGATGCTTGCTTTAGCCCATATATCGACCTTTGAAGTTTGCATACCATATGCTCCTGATCTTTGATTTCAAAGCCCTCAGGTTGTGTCATGTACACTTCCTCCTTCAAGAAGGCGGTCTTAACATCCATTTGCCAAATTTCATAGTCGTGATATGCCGCTATTGCAAGCATGATCCTAATAGATTTGATCATGGCAACAGGCGAGAAAGTCTCATCATAGTCAACTCCTTGTCTTTGACGATACCCTTTCGCAACCAACCTAGCTTTGTAGGTTTGAACGTTGCCATCTGCATCAGTCTTTCTTTTAAAGACCCATTTGTTACCGATAGGAACTATTCCTTGCGGTTTAGGAACCAAGGTCCATACCTTGTTTTGATACATCGAATCCATTTCTGATTCTATGGCTTCAAGCCATCTAGAAGAGTCAACATCCTTGACTGCCTCTTCGTAGTTACTTGGTTCATCATCCTCGACGGTTTGCTGATTCTCAATCACAAACCCATACCTCTCAGGTGGATGGATGACCCTCGTTGACCTACGGAGTTGTGTGTTTACTTCTCCATTGGAGAACGTCGTCTGCGGAGCAGACTCGGGTTTCTCAATCTATTCATGTGGTTCTTGAACTTCTTCAAGATCAATCTTACTCCCACTGGCTCCTTGAGAGATCAAATCCTTCTCAAGGAACTCAGCATTCTTTAACACAAACACCTTGTGTTCATCCATGGAGTAAAAGTAGTATCCCTTAGTACCTTTGGGATACCCCACAAATAGACATTTAGTACTCTTAGCACTAAGCTTGTTTGAAGCCAACGCTTTGACATAAGCTGGAGATCCCCATACCCTGAGGTAACTCAGGTTGGGTCTTTTACCATTCCATATCTCATATGGTGTGGTCTGAACAGATTTAGACGGTACCCTATTTAGAAGGTATGCCGATGTGTCTAAGGCATATCCCAAAACGATTTTGGAAGTTGAGTCTCACTCATCATAGACCTGACCATGTCTAACAAGGTCTTGTTTCTCCTTTCAGAGACACCATTTTGGTGTGGTGTGTAAGGTGCAGTAAACTACGAGAAAATTCTATTTTCTCTCAGATAATCCTGAAACTCATGGCTCAGATATTCACCACCACGATCTGATCCTAATGTCTTAATCATCTTGCCACGCTGTTTCTCTACTTCATTCCTAAACTCCTTGAACTTTTCAAAGGCTTCGGATTTATATCTCATTAGGTACACGTACCCAAATCTTGATTTGTCATCAGTTAAGGTGATGAAATAGGAGTATCCTCCTCTAGCCTCTATAGACATTGGCCCACAAACATCAGTGTGAATGAGTTCTAATAACTCACTAGCCCTATGACTCTCAAGCCCTTTGGGCTTATGACAAGTCATTTTCCCAGCTAGACAAGATTCACATTGTCCATAGGATCCCAAATCCATGGAATCTAGGTATCCATTTGCATGCATCCTAGACAATCTTGTTCCGTTTATGTGCCCTAGTCTACAATGCCAAAGATAAGATTGATTATCTATCCTAAGTCGTTTCACGGCTATATTGAGCACTTCAGTTCCCATTTCTAGAACATACAATCCATTTATTAAAGAAGCAGTACCATAAATAATATCATTCGAAATGATAGAAAATGTACCATTCTTGATACTAAAAGTAAAACCATCTTGTTCTAAACAAGAAATAGAAATAATGTTTCTAGAAATGTTTGGAACATAAAGACAATTATTCAAATGCAATAAAAGGCCCGTAGGCAAAATAAGGTCGGCATCTCCAACAGAATGAGCAGCAACCCTTGCTCCATTGCAACGTGGAGGTCCACCTCGTTTCTCTCCAATCTCCTTGGGCTCCTAAGCACCTGCAACATATTGCAGATATGAGAACCACAACTGGTATCCAATACCCATAAGGTAGGATTAGCACAAGAATAATTTATCTCAATCATGAAAGTACTTGAGGTAGAAGCATCACCATGCTTCTTATCCTTCACACTCTTCAGGTAGTCTGAAAAATTCCTCTTCCAATGGCCTTTCTTGCCACAATGGAAGCACTCAGCATCGCTTTTGTCCTTGGATGCACTCTTACCCTTCTTTTTGCCTTTCTTCTTCTTGGGTTTTCCTTTGGGTTTAAGGGAGTCTCCTTTCGCAGGCTCCTTGCCCTTACCCTTTGCTTTGCTAGACCCACCAATCAGAAGAGCATGTGTCCTATCCTTCTTGATAGACACTTCAGCAGTTGTTAACATGCTTAACAATTCAAGCAAGCTCACAAGCATCCCATGCACGTTGTAATTCATAATGAATTGACTGAAAGAAGGTGGAAGCGAGGTCAGGACTAAGTCATTACTTAGCTCGGCATCCATCACGAAGCCTAGATTTCCTAGCTTCTGAATGAGCCTGATCATCTTAAGAACATGACTGCTCACAGACATGTTCTCAGACATCCTGCTTGAGAACAATTCTCTAGAGGCCTCATACTTCTCATGCCGCCTTTAATGTCATACAACTCCTTGAGATGTAAGACAATAGAGGGAGCATCCATATGCTCATGCTGCTTTTGTAGTTTAGGCGACATGGATGCCAACATGATGCAGACAGTCAACACATTGTCATCCATGTGCTGTTTGTGGGCCTCGAAATCAAATTCTGCGAACCCATCTTCCCCTTCCCTAGGAGCTACGGGTAATGCAGCATCCAGGACATAAGCTATTTTTTCGGCCCTAAGAACAATTCTTAAGTTCCGATACCAGTCCATAAAGTTTGAACCGGTCAGTTTGTTCGTATCGAGTATTGAGCACAGTGACAGTGGATTAGTCATACTAAAAACTGAAAAAGATGTAAAGATGATTTAATTAATATAGTTAGACATGTTGTATAAACAAATTATTAAAGACTTTAAATAATTTGCCCCTCCCACTATTTTATCTAAGTCAATGACCCTTCCCATTTGACTTAGGGTTAATCTACTTTTAGATTTTACCTTAGTGTGATTAAGAGTGCGATTATCTATTTTAACCCCCGTTTGTGACCGCAAGTTTAATTTAAATAATGGGTTGATCCTGATCAACAGTATCTCATACCCTCTCTTAACATTAGGTTGACAACTCCTTGTCACTTAATGGTGCATCTCATGCAACCAACCTAGCATTATTACCCTAAGCACATAAGCCCGGCTGAGCCTGCAATTATGTCTCAGTTAAGTATTAACCAGCACCCTAAGTGTCTAACACTTCTAATACTACTCTTACTCAACGAAACAGTGGGTCCCAACTGAGTTGTGGAGCACCACTATGTAGAGGAAGTTCGAGTAATATTGGTGGTGGGAGGTAATCATATGCTTAATAATTTATTCCTTTAAGGGTTCCTTTTATTTGGGGTTTATTAGGTCTCATCAAACGCATTTATATTATTATCATGCTAGTCGTTATCCTTTGTCAAACATTTATCGGATTACACTAGTCGTAATTGGACATGCATAATAATACATACAAACGCGATTTGTCCAATTCATGCATACTAGTCGTTCAAAACATAAAAGCATACATGCATATAAAACAGTTTTATTTGAGATGGTCATGGTGCTGTGCATTTGTCCATCTTGCTTCTCAAGCATCGGCTTCTCGTCGTCTATACGCCACTAGCCTAATTCTCTAATTACATATAATTAAAGAAACTCCAAAACATCTTTGGAGGGACAAATAATAAAAATTCAAAATTCAAAATTCAAATTACAACTCTAATTAAAATAGAGCAAAATTACACATTAATCTAAAATTTGAAATTCGAATTTCGGGCACCATGACCATCCCCTTCCAAATTGCACCTGAAAATTTAAACAGCTTGCAAGCACATAATATCAAATATTATATAAATATTTCCTCACATATATTTTGATAATTTAACAATTAAAATATCAAAACAAGAATCAAAATTCAAAAATTTTCCAATTTTCTCCCAATGGTCGAATTTTGCATCTTTATGCATAATTTAAATCTTTGTCAAATCTTTCTCAAAGATCACAAAAATTAAACCATTTATTCAACCATAACTCATATGGCCGAACCATACATCATCGTATACAAAAATTTTATTAAATAAAATCATGGAGAAAATAATGCATTTGAATATTCACATCATGGCAGAATCATATTCCCTTTTCAAAAAAATGTTTCTTTTGAAAACTTTCACAAAGAATAAAAAAAACAAAACCATGAGGTCATGTAGATATATGAACACCATAATCATATTAAACATGTTCATAAAAAAAATCCACATGCAAAGAATTAATCTTTAACAAAAAGACCTTTTGACCGTGAGAAAATTAATTTCACAAACAAAGTACCATCACCCGCCGATGGTAAAGCGACCGGGCTCTGATACCACTTGAAGGTAAAATGGCCTTGAAGGCCGTAGCATGTGAGAGGGAAAAACAAAATTTTTCATATGCGGAATTACACATGCAATCAAGAATCATGCTTTATTGCATGTGATGTTACCTTTGTTTGTGAGTTCAAAACTCCAAGACGATCAGTGCTAGGTTTGAAGGATTCAAACCCTCTAACGTTGATCCACACCACCCACGTCAAGATGCAAGAACACTTTCTTGAAAGCCACCAATTGACCACCACAGAGAGGCTTGCTATGTGCTCAATAGGTGAAGAAGGAGGCTAGGTATATGTGTTTAGAAGAGTGAAGTCTCCAGCATGAAAACTTCACAAGAGTGAGAATGGTATATAGAAGAATTGGCTAGGTTCTTTTGAAAAACCTTAAGGAGGAACTCACCAACTAGGCGCACAAGAGAGGGAGAGAATTAGTGTATCAAATCAGAATTTTTACTTTACTTATAATGAAAGTGGCGCACAAGTGAGTGAGACAAAAGTGGAGTTGTTGCAATTCAAAAATCCCAACAACCTCCCCTTTGAATCCTCATAAGACTAGGTCTTTATCTAGTCAAAATTCTGAACCAATGGTCATCATATGACCACCAATTCATGCGCCCCTATTCAGCCCAAAAAGGGTCCAGATACATTTGAGCTGTTGCATTCAAGTTTGAACCAACTAGCTCACTAATTCTCTCAACAACCAAATCTGATTAAAGCTTGTTGGTTTGACAAGATGACAATCATCTCCCACCAAAATGGCACCCCAAATCAGCCCTTGGAGATCTCCATAGATCTTCTCTTGATACAAGGGATTTGTTTCAACAAGATCTCATCTTATCCTTTTGTTATGAAACAACTTTTCATAGCCAATTCAAATTCGAATTCAAACATTTAAATTCAAACGTTCAAACATTTAAATTCTAAATTCAAATTCAAATTTCAAATTCAAATTTAAAATTCAAATTTCAAAATTCAAAATTCGAATTTCAAAATTCAAATTCAAAATTCAAATTTCAAAATTCAAAATTCAAATTCAAAATTCAAAATTTAAATATTTGACAATTAATTTAACTAATTAAATTAATTAGTATTGTCTTGGACCATCCAAGCCCATTAACAATACCATGCGCCCTCTCCCTCTTAGGTGGGCTTCCAAACTTCATCTTGGGCAAATAACCATTATTAGGCCCAATACCTTTAATGCTATAGCATCACGACATTAAGGTGTTAGTGTGTGACCCATTAGGTCCAACATAGCACTGACATAAATGGGCTCGGGCCCAACAAGCCCACAACCCATTTAATGACAACACAGAGCACTAGCAATGCTTTGTTGCCCCAGAGCTAGTTAGATTAATGACTTGATCATCCTATTACACATATTTGGTTGCCGTATGTATTTCTTTTCGTCTCGGTTACCTTCCCATAAAACCTAGGGTAAGGAAGCGTATCAACCCTTGCGGTTTAGGGTAAGCTTTATTCGAAATAGGGAATCTTAAATTTACTGACTCTAAAGGCAGATCATCTCATGATCTCTTTTACTATGCATAGATTCCCGAGTCCCTGTAAATGTCTTCCCGATTTCTCCGGTTTACAGATAACCTAATCTCTCACAGAGATTTGACGAATTCCTTCAGCTTATCACCCTAGCCCTGTGCTCTTTCAGGGCAAGCCCAACACTATACCTATGAGTCTCCATGTTTCAGGCAGACAAGGTATACAGTCAAAGCATGCCTTCTAGAACACAGTCTAGGTAATAACTTCTGGTATAAGGAAAGACATACTCAAATATAAAGAGATTACTCTAATGATACTCTCTGTGAGATTTTCTCATAGAGTCTCTTTTGTGGGTCTGTTCAGTGCGAGCTATACCCTTATAGATCCACCCACGACCTTAGCTAAGACATCTCCATATCTGTAGCTCATGAGGTCTTTACCTTGCATCCGAATACAAGTAGATAAGTCGTGCTAGTCTTACCCGAGATCACTGATCCCCATTCTCAGTGTCTCTAGACTAGGAACAAAAAATTAGGAATAAATATCCAGTATCCTTGAATCCTCATGATCGTGATCTCATCACAGATACTCAAGAGATACCTATTTTATTCCAAGGGGTTTATCCAGTTACTCATATAAAATATTAACAGTAATATTGAGACAAAATATGAAATAGGATAAATAGTGCTTTTATTTATTTGCGACAATACAAAGGTCCACATATGTCCTAATCTAATTAAAAGATTGTCTCTAGGACATCCATATACTAACAGTAACTCTGATGCAAACATAAACATAGTTGCTTAAAGCTGATCCATCACACCACCTCATTGTAGATGCTACAAATCCAGCTATCAGCCTCAGTCCATGACCCGTCATCTACAACCACCTCATCAGCTTTCGCAACATAAATCAATGTCAGAAGCAAAGTGCTCCCTCCCATGTTTGAATCGAATTATGAGCTGAAAGTGAAAATTTCTTTCACCTTATGCCATGGCCTGGAATACAATAAATGTTGTTGACTTGTGAAGAAAATTTTATTATTGAGATGCACCTGAAATTGAACATATTTGTTGAAATATTTGAACCCCTTCATTATTTTATTTTCTTTCTCTTTAGTTTTGCTCTTAAGTACATCTACATATATTGGAGAACCTACCATCCTAAAATCATTTGCATTCATTTTGAAGGAATAAATAAGGGATGAGTCTTTGTATCAGATTATATATATATATATATATATATATATATATATATATATATATATATATATATATATTAAGGATTATTAATTTTTGTTTCGTTTAGTTTTTATTGTGCGGCACTTGCAGGAGGCAGCGGCGAGAGGCGTTGTGGTTATGAACCACAAGCAATGTTTGATGATACAGTAACTGATAGTATGTTGAAGATAGGGATATTTTTATCTTAAAGATAAAAATTTATTTAATTGATCTAATGTTAAAGTGTAAGGGGCTAATTCAGTGGCGGACCCAAATTTTTTTTTTTATGTGGGCACATTTAAGGCGGGGGTTCGGGGGCGGCGCTCCCGAAGATTTTTAGAAAATTTTAAATGTATTAAAAAATATATAAATAAGAAAAGAAAACTTTAACTTAACATAAAAAAAATTAATAATCAAGAGTCAACTAAGCTGTTACAATAACAAATAAAATACATACAGTTCACCAAAAAAAAAAATTAAATATAGAAAGTTACCTTTCATTGAGATTTGTTGAATTACTACGAACCTACAATTTTTTATCCTCCTTCAGATTTTAGATAAGATCCCGATTTTAACTACCATGGTTGGGCTTATGTTTACTTTTTTTCTTTTTAATCTTCTTAAATTTTTTTTACTTGATCTAAATCACCCACCCCTTTGAAAAAAAAATTTCAAATTTTTGTGTCTGCATGTGCAGACACAGACAACAGAGTGAGTCCGTCAGTGGGCTAATTGATTCAACTGAGAGCATACGGTGGTTTTTTGAAAAGACATTTAAGTTGGAGGAACTTTTATGTAATTTAACCTTAATTTTATTTAGACGATGACCTATAATCACTTTTCAAATATTACTATAATTTAAAATTTTTTAATTGGTCTTATGCGGAGAATAATTTGATTGCACAAATCATAAAAAGGCATGTGTTTTTAAAAATATCTAAAAATCTTATATAAAATATTTTTATTTCATTCCATTATTTTTTAAAAAGTGTTATTAAAGAAATGTGTATTATAAGTTTTAAATATTTGTCAATTAATAATCATCAGAATGTGCTGAGAATGGTATGAGGAGCCCCCCAAAATTCTTTACAAAGGATTATTCCACTAATGAGCCAAGCAACAAATCATAATAAGTGGGCCGATATCACATCTCAACTCAAAACTTTAAAATTGTAAGTCTACGGATCTTTCGCACTTATATGGTCCTCACTTGGTTCATGTTTATCCGATGTGGGACTTCATTATTATTCACACTAGAATATTTCTAACATCCTCCCCTTAAGTGTGGCCCAATATCATGCTCCTCCATAAGGGCAACTTATGCGGAAGTCTTTTCTCTTCAAATATCAGGGTCACATTAGCCTTCTGCGGAGGCTTCTTCAAATGCATCACCATCTCTATGTACTCGACCTAGCCAAACCGTTGGCTCTGATACCACTGTTGAGAATGGTATGGGGAACCCGAAATCCTTTACAAAGAACTCTTCCACTAATAGGCCAAGCAACAAACCATAATAAGTGGGTCGACAATCTCAATCCAAAACCTTAAGGTTATAGGTCTATGGGTCTTTCGCTTTTATATGATCATCATTTGGTTCATGTTTAACCGATATAGACTTCATTACTACTCACATTTGAATATTTCTAATAGAATGGTTATAAATAAAATATTTTAACAAAAATTAAATTTAACTATAACTTGAAGAAATAAATATTTTTAATATGCTTAATTTTAAAATTTTCTTATTTTTTCATCAAAGTTAATGTGTTTTTTGTCGGAATTTTCAACGGAATCATTTCAATCGAAGTCTTCGAAGGAAATTTTCTTTTTGTGAAAATTTTCAATGGAATTCAAATTCTGTGAAAATTTTTATCCTTTTCGTTGAAATTTTCGACAGAATCATTTATGTTGAAATTTTTGACGAGATAATCTTCTTTGAAGATTTCAATGACGAATTTGATGCAATTTAAATTTCGTTGAAAATTTTCTCGGAATTTTTTTTCCGTTAAAAAATGCCAGTCACTGATTATAACTGAAAGTTCTTCCGTTTCTATTTCCAAGGGAAATTCTTTCCGTTTCTTTTTTCGACAGAATTAAATTTCTATTGAAATTTCCATCATTATTTTTTATGGAATATTTTTTGTGAAAAAATTTCGTGATAATGAAGCCTTTTCTATGTTGTATAACAAATTATTGTTTGAAATATTGTCTAAAACAATCTATTGTCTTGCATTGGAGAAATAACCCTTTGAATTGGCCGAAGACATTATTAAATAAACAGTTTAATAGTATATCAAGCAGAACAAACTAAGAATTAATACAATTATATATAAAAAACGAAGAAGCATATGCATTAATATGATACTAAAATGTTAAATGTACTGAATTTGAAATTATGCACCTGCATTTTACAAACAACTAGGAAGTGAAAATTACTGAAGAGATAAACTCTACAATGATAATAATTTACTTAGATAACTTTTTACTCCAACTATGATATAGAACACGAATTGGGATTCTCATCACTGAAAAGCTGTGGTGCATAGACATAGTGAATGATATAAGGAACATTTTCCTTTTTCTTAGTCTCCTCTTTTGTATACCCTTCATGAATTTCTATTACTTTGGTAGTTTCACCAGACTTTCCATCACCTTTTTCCTTGGTTGATTCACTAATCTTAACCACTTCTTTTTCTTTGGTAGTTTCTGAAGACTTTTTTTCTTCTTTGCCCTTTTCTATCTTTTCTTTCTTTTCCTCCTTTTTTTCTTCCTTTATAGAAATAACCTCTGCATGTTTATGCACTCTTTTTCTCATAAATGATATCAATTTATCCACTTCAATGGTACCTTCAACTGTTACAGTTTCGGCTTTCTTGTCGGTTTTAACATTAAAAATACCTGCATCTCGTAAAATCAAAATTAAGTTAATTCATGCTTGTTTTAGATGGAAATATTCAAATATTATATAAATCTATCACTATAGTTTTGAGTTATATACCTTTGTGCTTTATTAGTCTACTTTTTAGGTCAGCCTCACATTTGTCACAATGCATGAAAGCCTTCACCGTGATAGTGCGAATAATTGGCTAGAAATCACACACGAAAAAATTAGTTGCCGTACTCAGTCTCAAAAATAATTCAAATATTCATTAAAAGGTAGATTTATTGTTACATACTTACATCTTATATTTATTGGAATTTTTATCTAACTAACGTTTATTTAATTTATGGGTATTGGAGATAAAATTATCTCCAGTAAGCTCAAAACGACATCGTTTTGGAGCAGAAATCAAGGTGTTTTTGTAATTATAATATATTGCAGGGTTATATTAGTCTTTATCATTATAATTTTTAATTTTATAACTTCAGAACGACGTCGTTTTGAGCTCACTGGAGATAATTTTATCTCCGGTGACTGGAGAAATACTTTTCCCTTAATTTTATTTAAAATAAATTTCACTAAATAATTTAAAATTAATTATCTATTAAAACTTTCACATAAAAGTGACAAACAGAAAAAAGGCCCCACATCATCAAATTAATATGTTTTAGAGTTTTAAAGGAAAATGAAATAATTCATAGTGAATTGAAACATTTTGTAATCTGCAAAGACTAATTAGCCAGATATATTTTCAAGCTTATAAGCTTTATCTTAAAAAGACTTTTCGAATGAAAAGTTAATGACCAAAATTTACACAACATATTTTTATTCGAAAATTTTGTGATATCGTTATAACTAGAAGTTTACTTGTAAAATATTAACTTTCTTTTTATATTTATATTTTTTTTATAAAACTATTAAAACATCAACCAGAAAGAGCTAAGTTTAATTAAAAAATAAAAAATAATTTTATTATTTTTTATACGAAGATTATATTATAATTTGAATAAATACCCTTTTGGGTCCCTAACAAAAAATACGGTCCCCACTTTAGTCCCTTATAAAAAAAAAATTAGTCTTGAGGTCCATAAGAAATTCAAAATGGACCCATTTAGTTGAAATCGTAGTCCCTCACAAATTTAAAAAAGACCCACATTAGTTTCTCAAGAGGACTAAAATGGGTCCACTTTGAATTTCATATGAACCAGACGACTAATTTTTTTTATAGGGGACTGAAGTGGGGACCGTGTTTTTTGTTAGGGACCTAAAATGATATTTACTCTTATAATTTTAATCTAACAAAAATATAGAATATTTTATATGCTAGCTATTTTAAGTTAAAACCATTTTCATTTCTGAACTCCGGATTACACCTTGATCATTACACATAAACCCACCTTTTATATTTCCATTTTCATTCAATAAAATTTAATCATTATATGATTGAATAAAATTAATTTTTTTCTTTAACCACATTTATATAATCTGTCAAATAAAAGAAAGAATAACTCACTTCTTTGATTTCCTTTGGCTTTTTATCCGTAATGGTAATCTCCTTAGGCTTCACTTTTGGTGATATTAATTCAACTTTTCTCTTGCTCTTCTTCTCTATAATCTCCAAGATTTTCAAAGGGTCTAATTTCCCTTTTGCCTTGATTTCTCCTTTCTCAATATCCCAATCCACAGTATGTACCCCTGCTAAAAAAACCATTAATAATTCTATTCATAAATGTAAAAAAAGAAAAAAATCATAAAATAAGAAATCCATAAATAAAATCATATGGAAAAAACATTAATTAAAATAAGTTCATAGTTCATACCTTGGGTAGTCATGAGATGCTTCTTGATCTTTTTTCCACATTTCGGACAATGCAGGTTAACTTTGTAAATAGCAGTGATCACTTCGGTTTTCTTTTCTTCCTTTACTTCTATTTTATCTTTGCCCTTCTCATCTTTCTTTTCTGCCATTCCCTATTGTGCGAAAGGAAGGCTATGGAGAGAATGAAAGAAACACTAAGAAAAATGTATCAAGATATTGGGCATGCCCATTAATTTGATTAGCAAAAGCCTGTAAGAGAAAGTTGCTTCGGAATTTTAACACTAAGTTTCTCAACAAATTTTCTTGGTTAGTTGAGCTAATGGTAGCTCACCAGTTACTTGAAACTTGCTTACATGAACAAGGGAATCTTGTACGTTTTACCCAAATGGGTAGTCATTACCTAACGGCGTCCTATTTGAAATTTAAATGTGAGTCATCAGTTTCATGTTGTTTAAAAATTGGACAAAATAAGAATTAGTGAAAAGACCTATACACTTATTTTCTTAAGTTTTTTTTTTTTGATATGATGTTAAAGTGATTTATTGTGATTTCTTGTTTAATTCATTTTCGTGTACTAGGCTCTGCATACATGTTGGCATATTTATAGAGAAACCACTGTATTGATGCGGTTTTACCTTTATCATAAATAAAGTTTTTCTTCTTTATTTTTTCTAGAGAGTACTAAGATAACAAAAAATTGGATATCACAAGCTTAAAAACAAATAAAATACTACCTAGTAGTAAAAAAAAAAAATTTGACTTGGCGGGCCAACCCACCGCCAACCCATTTTAACCCACAACCCAATGGGGCGGGTTGAAAATATGACCCGACCCGCGAATACGAAAAATATTTATTTTCCCTTAATATGTAACGGCACAGCTAAGGGTGAAAGTGGGCTGAGCTAGGCCGAGCTTTGCCCCGAAAACCCCAAGCATATGCTAAAAAATTTTAATTTGGCCTGACCCGAGCCTAGTACGAGTCTAACTATTAGCTTGACTTGGCCCATTTATAAAAAAAATAAATGGCCTGGCTTGGCTCGTTAGCCTGTTAATTTTTTACCTCCAAGCAGAACCATGTATCAACTTCACAAAATACTCAAATTTTGTTGCCAAAACAAAAATCACAATTTCAATGTCCAAATAGAACCATGAATCACAACAAAACTCATCACAATCTGCATTTAAGTCACTTTCAAAAGCAAAATGCTCAAACTAAATAATATATATTTCATCAGATTCAACAAACAAATCTATACTATGTAAATTAAAATAACTACATGAATCCAACAAACACATCATGATGCTTGTAGTAGCCAAAGACTTCTCTTCATCTTCTCTCCCCTACAAATACAATTCCAAGATTACATAAGTTGGCAAACAATTTATAAATGTAGAAAACAAAAAACAAGAATAAAGAATAGAAACAAAAAAAATAAGATTAAGAAACAAAAAATCTTTTAATAGATTTATATAGGCAATCTCACACGCTGAGATGATGGTTCCTCCAATATAAAAAATAAAGTTAAATTTCTATCAAAATTTAATCGAATATAATCAAATTATAAAATAATTTCAATTGATTAAATTTATACCTTTTGTTTTTTCTTCAAGTCATACCTATTACGTAACCAATCTTCATCGTATATTAAAGCTTGGATGGTATCTTCGGCCAAGTTAGAACAATAGGCATTAATAACTCTTCCTCCAGCACTAAATGTTGATTCTGATGATACTCAAGAGATTGTATAGATTTTATGCCACTCCTAAAGATAATATTGGTGAAGGAATGAACATAAGTCCTTCCACCACCTACTTAGCTCACATGCACCAACTGAACTATCACCATTTGGTACTACTATGCAAAATATTATTTTATTTAATTTAAAATAAATAATATGATATAGGCCAGCCTGTAGGCTTATAGGCCTGGTGTTAGTACATAGGTGTCCTAGAGACAATCTGAGAGTAAGATGGACCATGTACTTCTTTATTTGTTATGAATAAATTTTATGAATAAAATCATTCTTTATCTTGTTTCATATTGCACGTCTCAAATATTGAATACGAGTAACTAGATAAAGCCCTTATAATGGAACGAGTGTCACATTGAGGATTTATGATAAGGATCACGATCATGAGGGCTCAATGACACCACACGTCCATTGCTAAAAATATGTTCATAGTCTAGAGATACCGATAATAGGCATTGGGGATCTCTGGTAAGACTAGCACGACTCAGCTACTTGCATGGAGATGCAAGGTAGAGTCCTCGTGAGCTACAGACATGGAGATGTCTTAGCTGACTCGTGGGTGGACCTATTGGAGAATAGCTCGCACTGAACTGACCCACAAAGAGACACTACAAGGAAATCTCACAGATAGTATCAATAGGTAATGTCTCTTATTATTTGGGTGTGTCTTTCCTTAGACCTGGCGTTGTCATATAGACCTGTGTTCTGGAAGGCTTGCTTTGATTGTATACCTTGTCTGCCTGAAACATGGAGACTCATAGGTATACTCTTAGGCATGCCCTAAGGACTCAGGGCTAGTGTGACAAGCTAAAAGAATTCGTCAATCTCTACGAGAGATTAGGTTATCCGTAGATCGGTGAAATCAGGATGACATTTACGGGACTCAGGAATCTATGCATAGTAAAGGAGTATGAGATGACCTGCTCTTTAGAGTCCGTAAATGAAGATTTTCTGTTTCGGCAAAAGCTAACCCTAGATCGCAAGTGTTGATACATTTTTCTTGACCTAGGTCAATGGGACGGATAACTGAGACGAAATGACAATTCACACGGTACCCAAAAAGGTATAATAGGTTGATCATTCGATGAACTCAACTAGCTCTCGGACAACAAAGCATTACTAGTGCTCTGTGTTGTCATTAGATGGATTGGGCGAAATGGGCTCAAGCCCATTTATGTCAGTGGCTATGTTGGGTCTGATGGGTAACACATAAACACCTTAGGTTGTCTTGAATTCTGGCATATGTGGTTTAGGCCCAATAAGGCATAATGGGCCTAAATTGGAAAAACCCACATAATGGAACAAGAGAGAGTAGGTGGCATCATGGGTCAAGTTGGACTTGATCCATGATGTAACCTAATTAATTTAAATGTTAAATTAATAAAATTATTTTGAACTCTAATTTTGAAATTTGAATTTAAATAATTTGAATTCTGATTTCGAATTTCGAATTTAAAATTTGAATTTAAATAAAATTAATTTAAATTTAAATATAGTCAATAAATTAGATTTAATGAAGATGGAGAAAATAAAGGAAATCAATCAATTATGATTGGAAACCAATTAATTAGATTGATTGGAAACCAATTAATTAGATTGATTAACCAAAATTAAGGAAACCAATTAATTAAATTAATTGGCTAAAATTGGGGAAACAAATCAATTGGATTGATTGACCAAAATTAAGGAAATCAATTAATTAAATTAATTGACTGAAATTGGGGAAACAAATTAATTGGATTGATTGACCAAAATTAAGAAAGCCAATTAATTAAATTGATTGACTAAAATTTGGGAAATCAATCAATAGAATTGATTGGATAAAATTAAGAAAATCAATTAATTAAATTAATTGGCTGAAATTGGGAAAATCAATCAATTTGATTGATTGGATAAAATTAAGGAAATCACCCAATACGATTGAGATTTTATGAGGGCGCTGATTTGACCTAGTCTTAGGTTAATTGTAACAGCCCGTTGTACACCGGTATTGTTAACGTTAATTATGACATTAAACGCAGTTACAATCATAGCAATTCATTTATAAAAATGCGAGTAAACTTGTTCCGTTTATTACGCGAGCATTTAAAACCATAAAAAGCGTAGTAAATAAAAGCTGTGACCGTAACTGTAAACTCTTTGAGGAATAATTATTTAAGCTACTTTTATAACATATATTACTTCTCTCAAGTCACTAAGGGGTTCCCATAAACCCACTTAGCTAAAATCTAACTTTTATGTTTTCTACCTCCCCGAACATGGTTCGGTCTTTAATTTTCTGTGGACAAACCACATACAAAAAGTCTCCCATATTTTAATATGTTATTCTAGATTTAATTAACTTTCTAGAAAGATATCACACGAGTCATAAAGTTTTTGTTTGCTCCGGATATCGCCGTTTGAAGTTGGACAAGCAAATCTGCCAGCCAACTCCAAAACAGCTCCAAACAGCCCTTCACTTAATCAATTATTATGGAAAATCAACTCAACCAATTGCTCTCAAATTTTTATACAACAGACTAGACACCCCAAGCTTCAATTTGACATATCATATACCTAATTTGACCAAGATACAAAGCGGGAATAAATTCCCCAAGTTCGCTCCATATCAGCCCCATGTGCAGGGGCCAACAGGGCAGTCTGTGTTCTCTGCCTCCTACAGGCCTACGCCCAACCCAGAAAAATCCTGAATTTTACCACAAGATAGAGGACATCTCAAGATTCAAAGCGGCATATGGCATGTCCCTATCGGACCTCTGTGGAGGGAGATATGCTCTCCCAAAATTTGCCTAAATTCTGCCAATTTCTAGAAAATTCGTCAGAGTTTCCTTTGTTTTTCCAATAATCCCCAAGTTTGCAAAAGTGTTCTATGACCTCAATTTGTACCTAATAATCATTGGATGGCACACGAGAACCAGAAATGCCTTGGTTCTCTTACAACCCTTCTAATTGCCATTTAACAACACAACACATCAACCAATTAATTTTTACAACATCCATTCCTCATTTTCCCTCACAAGGCCGAAAGCACATAAGCATATACCAAGGAATTTTCAATCCAATTCAACTACTTCACACCTCATACAATCCTATTATTAACTCATACAACCATACAACAATCCAATTACACAATCCTAACAACAATCTCCAACACAAAGTCAGGACATTTCATCGAAATTTTCCTTAGTTATGAGCACATTTTCTTAATAATTTTTATTGCATTTATAGCTCCAACACATCATTTTAAGACATATTTATCTAATACACATTTTCCATTTGAGCTCTCTAACTACACAATTCATACAAAATGAGCTTAGGGTTCATGAATTAAAATCAACAATCCAACCAATAAAAAGTGATGAAACTTACTCAATAGCTTGGCCTAGGACTCCTCCAAGACATACTAAATCATTGGAGCTCCAATCAACTCCATGCAAATCTAAGCCAAAGGGCCGCGGGTTTGAGAGAAGGGAGGGGGTGGGAGATGATGAATAGTGGCAATGCACATGTGGCTTAAGTGAACCATAAGTGATTTGACCTAGTCTTAGGTTAATGAGGCACTACATATATATATAGCCCCTCTTCTTCCTTAGTTTCGTAACTCTTTTTCTCTAATTTTCTCCATTGAAACCTTAGCCAACACACACATCAGTGTGGCGGCTATCTCTCTCTTGGAATAACCAAAGGCACCACCCAATCTCTATTCTTCTCTTGAGTCTAGCAACCTCCATTGAAGGATATTGGGCATTCGAAGAAGCATTCTTCTCTTACAAGACAACAAGGTGGTGTGGATTTTCATTGGAGGACTTGTGTTCTTCAAGTCTGAAGAATTGATTAAGAACGCATCTGATCAGGAATAGTTATCCGAATAAAGGTATCAACTTTAAACCCCTAACATGTCTATTGCATGATTCATAGGTTGAACATGATTGAAGGTGGACAAAGGTTGCTTCTTCCGCACAAAATTTTTAATCTTTCCCTCTTTTATGTTCATGGCCTACAAAAGGCAACTTTCACCCGTCATGTAAAAAAAAGCCCATCACCTACTTTCTAAATAGGCTTCTTTAAAAGTCTGAGCCTGTTCTATTTGATTATATGTAATAGGCCAAGTCCGACCTGACATAGGCTAGGCCATAGACCCCTGTAGGCCTGCCCGACCCACTTTCACCCCTAGGCGCAGCACAACCAAGACTATTCTCTACCCTTTCCTCCATCTTGCGGTAAAAAAAAAAACCATCTTTTTTTGTGCAAAAAGATTCACTCTTTTTTTTTCTTCTTCTTATTGTGTTTGTTATGGTTCAGATGATAATCAAAGAAATCTATTATCTGAAGAATGTGGGAGATGGATCAACAAGCAAAGAAGCAATAACAGAGCGCATAGAGTGATGGGTTCTCGTCGGAATCACAGTTATGGTGGCGATTAGATCGAAGTGGAGCTCTTCAAGCTTGTTTTGAGTGAGATCCCATTTTCCGGCAAAGACCTTGATAGAGTGTGAGAGAGCAAGGAGCAGATGAGCTCGATGGCTCGTCAGACGCGAGAAGCTCTGGTTGGTGGCTCCGCCGTGTTTGACTTTCCGGCAAACTCTTCATCACCCATTTCCATTCTCAGTGGCTATTGAGAAAACTCATTACCGACGAAGTAGGAACGAATATTCTGGCATAATATTTTTTTTCCTTAAAATAAAATCTTCGGCGATTAAAACAGCCTAATTTAAATCACCACCACAGATTCTACATCAGTTATTCCGGCAGTGACCCAGAACTGACCTGAAAAAGTTTAGAGGCCCCAATTTCGCTGACGGTTGATCAATTGACGTTGAATATCTTAAAGGCGGTTTAAACAGCCCTTGAGTGTCAAACAAACCGCCATGGAAACCTAATTTTCCTGTAGTGATCATATTACAAATGGTCAACATTTCCAAAGATTTTACCAAATTCAAGCCTAATTTTTTTTTTTTTTGATAACTATAAAACTCTCAACCTTGTGCCACTTATACACACAAACTGCATCAAATTTAGTAAGAGTCTATTCCCTAATAAAATCCATTAGTTAGTCATTTAATGAATTAATTAAGGAGAGTATTTAACCTATTTCACTAATTAAATTTATGAAAAGAAATCAAAGTTTGGTCATTAAATAATCTTAAATCTAATTTGTCTATAAATTAGCTAATTAATTGTGAGAGGTCACAACTTTATTAATGAACCAACTCATATTAAATGTGATCAAATCTTAACATGTAATTGTGACAAGAAAACAAATCAAAATAAAAAGTATTATATATCATATTAAAATTGGGAATATTGACGTGATATTTTATTATGTGAAGATTCTTTTTCAACCACGCATGCTCTCCCTTATAAATTTATTAGCATGAGCATTTTCTCCCTTAATAATTATTACTATTAAGAGCGTGTTTTCTCTTATATCATTAGAGTAACTCCTCTATTTAAATAAAGAAGTGTGGTATTGGTTCCACATTTTAAGTATGGTTCCAATCATTAGAGTAACTCCTCTCGTTCTGGTGTTCCATTTCCAACCCTTATTCAGTTCTAAATTCTCAGAAGTAGTCCTGATTCTTTAAAGGTTCTTCTATGCTTCGATTTGTTTTAGATCTAGTTGAATCTCGACCTCACTCCTGTGATTGGGAGCTCCACTCACTGAAATCCTCTTCAGGTTTCAGGACTCTCTGTGTGTGTAGATTTGTTTAAGGATTTATTAGGTTTTGAGATTTGAACGGTTTCAGCGTCTTTTGTTTGCATACCTGGGGGGTTTGATTGTGAATTTCATTTTGTTGCTCGGTTTTGTTCATAGGAAATGTCGAATTTACCGAAAGGCAATTTGGTTCAAATAAGGGAGGTTTGGAACGATAATCTAGAATAGGAGTTTGCGTTGATCCGTGAAATCGTTGACGAATTTAACAATGTAGCCATGGACACTGAGTTCCTGTGGCGAAACCATAGAAACACAGTGTCCATGGCTATATAGTTAAATTCGTCAACGATTTCACGGATCAATGCAAACTCCTATTCTAGATTATCATTCCAAACTTCTCTTTTAAGAACCCGAATCGCCTTTCGGTAAAATCGACATTTCCGATGAACAAAACCGAGCAACAAAATGAAATCCACAATCAAACCCCCCAGATCTGCAAACAAAAGACCCTGAAACCGTTCAGATCTCAAAACCTAATAAATCCTGAATCAAATATACAAGCACAGAGAGTCTTGAAACCTGAAGAGGATTTCAGTGAGTACTGGAGCTCCCAATCATAAGTGTGAGGTCGAGATTCAACTAGATCAAAAATAATTCAAAGCATAGAAGAACCGTTAAAGAGCCAGGACTACTTCTGAGAATTTAGAACTGAATAAGGGTTGGAAATGGAACACCAGAACGAGAACTAGTTAAGAGTAAGGAATCTAATTAACCTTGCATGCAGTGGCCAAAACGAAGGTTGTTCATAAGACCGAACCTTTGGCAATATTATTCTGCTATTGGAGCTAACATCCCTGCTCTTTAGCTCCTTTTGGTAAAGAAATCTCAAACTTGTATGATAGATTTCCTAAACGCAAATAGATGAAATTGTAAAGCCGTTTAAGTTATCAATCTCATATAATAACAATATTGAATTAAAGCATGCATTCACTTAAATGGGTGACTTAAATGTTGTATAAAATTGATGATTTTTATTTGCTAGGAATTCAATATAAAAATATCTTCCTAGGAATTATTCCTATTTTATGCATTTAATTTCTTGATCAATCTGTTACTCTTTTGCTCTCCGTTCTAAAAATTAAACAATTAGGTTATGCTATTCAAATATATCTCAACGATAAGGGCGTACGTATTAAAAAAAAAAAACGCTTCATTTAGCTTCGGAAAAGATCAAGTGCGAGGATCACAAAAAAAACAAAGACAAGTATCTAAAATAAGTGCGAAATAAATAATGTAAATAATAATAAAGAGAAGTACTCGCATGTGCGGCTGGGAGAGTTGTGGAAGATGGAAGTGAGGAGAGTGGCATGGTGCATGACAAGCCCAAGCTCAGACTCAACGCCTGCCACCACCAGACCACATGCCTCGGTTTGCTGAAGCTGCTTCTCACGCTGTTGCTGATCCATCATCAGTGCATTTGGTTTAATTTTCTGTAACTGTATCTTTCTCTAAGTTTCGTAGTGTGTGCTGTGCAGTTACATACATATATATATATATATATATATATGGAGAGAGAGAGACAGAAAACCAATGGGTGTTAATTAAAGAGATCAATGGTGGACTCTCTTCCAGTCTTCTCTTTTTCGTTTTCTCTTTGTTTGGATTCGGCAAGTGTTATAATTCTTGATATAGAGCTATCAAGAATCCCCCCGATAACAGACTTGCAGAAGCGAAAAAACATAAAGAATAACACAGCAAAAATTTATACTTGGTTCGGAAACTCTTTGTGAGAGAGTTTTCTACATCCAAGTTGGGTTATGAAGGTCAAACGCCCTCTAGGATGCACTTTTATTTAGATAGCAAACAGGCACAAATTGTTCAACAGATATACATGTAACAACATATACCAGAGCAAGCATAAAATCTAAAACAGAAAAATATACCTACTCAATATTACAGAGAAAGAAAAATAGAATCGCAAAGATGCATCACATGTACACTATCGCAGTACATACAAAATCAAGAAGCTAGCAAACCGAAAATGTGAAAGGAAAGATTTCACCAATCTTGCATCCAGTTCCACCAAAAACAGTGGATTACTCCATGAGAGCTCACGACCTCTTCTTGTCCAAGAGAAGCTGCACGATACATCTAAACAATGGAAGGAAAGATGATGAACATTATGAGAATTAAGAACAAGGAGAGGAAGAGAGAAAAAGAAACATGCATCCATTGATTTGAATTACTAAATGATCTTACAAGTTAGAAGTGTTTTTATATACAACTCAATAGTTAAACTAACTCAATCACTTAATGACTAATCTAACAAACTCTTAACATAATATGATTAATCTAACTAACTATGCCACGTCATTATTTACACCCTCCCACAAGCTGGACTGTGGATATCCAAAAGACCAAGCTTGGATACAATGTGCTTAAAGGGACTTGGATGCAATGGCTTGGTAAAGAGATCAGCTAACTGTGCTTTAGTAGAAACAGGAAGCAGCTTTAAAAGACCAGCAAGTAACTTCTCCCGAACAATGTGACAATCAAGCTCAATGTGCTTGGATCTTTCATGAAATGCTGGATTGTTAGCTAGATATATGGCTGATTTGTTATCACAGTACACAGAAGCATGTATTGATGTGTCGACATGAAGATCATTAAGAAGAAATGTCAACCATTGAACTTCACATGTAATGGAAGCAAGTTCCCTGTATTCAGCTTCGGTGGACGATCGTGAGATAATTTGCTGTTTCTTTGCACGCCAAGATATGAGAGCAGATCCAAGGAAGAGACATTGACTAGTGATATATCTTCTTGTATCAAGACATGCTCCCCAATCAGCATCTGCGAACCCAGAGAGATGAAGACTGTTGTCTTTGGGAAAAAATAACCCTCTTGCAGGAGAACATTTAAGATACTTCAAAACTCTAGTGGCTGCCTGAAAGTGAACTGTCATGGGATGAGCAACATATTGAGAGAGTTGTTGAACAGCCAAGGTGATATCCGGGCGTGTTGTAGTAAGATAGAGAAGTCTACCAATGAGACGACGAAAGGATTCAGGATCAGAATATGGTTCTCCTTGAACTCTTTGCAGCTTTAAAGAAGGATCCATTGGTGTAGTCACTGGCTTACAAGCTAAGAGACCACTGTCATACAGAAGATCCAATGTATATTTCCTTTGGTTGAGAAGTAAGCCTGTGCTGGATCTACTGACTTCAAGTCCTAGAAAAAATTTCAGAGACCCAAGGTCTTTGATTTTGAATTCAGCATCAAGTAAGCCTTTCACGTGTGTGATTGCTTGAGAACTAGTTCCTGTGATAACTATGTCATCAACATAAACTAGGATTGCTGTAAATATTGGACCATGATGTCTGATGAACAAAGAATAATCAGCAGTAGACTGTTTATATCCAAGAGAGATCAGAAAGGTTGACAATCGTGCATACCATTGTTTGCTGGCCTGTTTTAGACCATATAGAGACCTATGAAGTTTGCAAACCTGTCCTGGTTTGACATTAGGTAAGCCTGGTGGTGGTAGCATATAGACATCCTCATGTAACTCACCATGAAGGAATGCATTATTGACATCTAGTTGGATAAGCTCCCAATTGCGTGCTGCAGCAACAGAAAGTAAGACCCTGACTGTAGTCATCTTGGCCACGGGGGAAAAGGTATCAAGATAATCAATCCTTTCCATTTGGTTATACCCTTTGGCAACCAACCTTGCCTTGTACATTTCTAAAGAGCCATCAGCTTTGAGCTTTATTTTGTATACCCATTTGCATCCAATGGGTTTAACACCAGCAGGTATATCAATGAGGGACCAGGTATGGTTGAGTTCCAAGGCAGTGAGTTCTCTCTGCATAGCATCAGCCCAACACGACTGTTGTGATGCTTGCTTTTAGTGTGTGGGTTCAATCAAGGAGCTTAAGGTGAGACAATAATGTGTGTATTGTGAAGAACAATTATCATAGGTGTAAACTTGGGATAATGGATAAAGAACAGAAGAATTACCTGGAGAAGAAGATTCAGCTGCAGCAGTTGAGAGACTCCAATGATAATCATCCAAGTATTTAGGTGGCTGTGTGCATCTAGAGGATCTTCTAGGATGCTGAACAATGTCATTGAAAGGCTGTGTATTGATGTATGGTGTAGGTTCAGGAATGGGTATGTCAGAATGCATATCTGATATAGGAATAGGGGATGGATTCAGTTGTGTAATAGAAGTTTGGAGTGGTTCTGGTATTGGAATCTGGTTTGAGTTGGAATTGTTGTTTTGTTGTTGGGGAATGTGGTTATCATCAAGGTCAGGTAAAGCAGAATATGGATAAGGTTTGACTATGTTGCTGTTGGGTGAGGAAGCATGAAGGAAAGGAAAATAGTGTTCAAAATTTTTTACATTCCTAGATATCAAAACAGAACCTGCAACAAGGTCATAGAGGATGTAACCCTTCATTCCTGGTTTGTGGCCAATAAATATACACTTTCTGGCTCTATGGGAAAATTTCGTTCTATGAGAAAGAATGGTAGATGCATAGGACAAACAACCAAAGACTCTCAGATCATGTAAATCAGGTGAATTACCAAAAAGTTTTTCAAAAGGTGAAATATTATCAAGAAGGGGAGTAGGGACTCAATTGATAATATGAACATAATGGGATATAGCATAACACCATAATTTTGGAGGAATATTTGCTTGAAAAACAAGAGATCTTGCTACATTCAAAATATGTTTATGCTTTCTTTCTGCTATCCCATTTTGTTGGGGTGTTTCTACATAAGATCTTTGATGAAGAATCCCTTTTTTGTGAAAGAAAGTATTCATATTGAATTCAGGTCCATTATTAGTTCTAAGGATTTTTAAAGAATTTTGGAACTGATTTTCCATATAAGAAACAAATCCTTCTAAGTGATAAACAGTTTCAGATTTGCATTTCATGAGTATAACCCATGTATATCTTGTGAAATCATCAACAAGTGTGAGGAAATATCTATGACCATGAATAGATCGAGTGGCATATGGACCCCAAATATCAACATGTAACAAGTCCAGAAATCTTTTGGATTTTGATATACTAATTGGAAAAGACAGCCTATGCTGCTTAGAAAACTGACATACATCACATGGAGCAACCTGTTTATATGGAATGAAAGTGTATTGAGAAGACAAAGTCTTTAAAATGCTATGAGATACATAACCAAGCCTATAATGCCATATTACATGATCATTGTCTAAGGTAATATCTGAATCAGAAAAATTACAACACAGAGAATTGCTATGACAGGAAGGTGAATCAAATGAAGACTGAGAGGTTATTGGTTTGGTCTTCGAGATGATTAACACATAAAGTCCTCTCCTGAGTTCAGCTGAACCAATCATTTCCTTGGTATGTTTCTGTACAATAACACATTTTGAATTAGAAAAGGTTAAAAAATATGGTGAGGTTTTAAGGAGTTTTGGGACTGAAATCAAATTAACTCTGAAATCAGGAACATACAAAACATCTACCAGTTTTAATGTATCAGTAATGTCAACAATTCCACTGAGTTTGGCTATGATTTGATGGCCATCTGGTAGATTAATGGATATAGGTTCTATTGCATGTAAGGATGAGAAACTAGATTTTTGAAAACATATGTGGTCGGTTGCACCTGTGTCCAGAATCCAATCATTGAAAGATCTACCTGCTGTGTATGGTATTTCTGTTGTCATGGCAGAAACTTGTACCAAGTTAGTCGAATGCTGATCTGCTCCTGTGTTTGAATTCAACATTTTCAATAGCTATTGATGCTGCTCTGCAGTGAAGAGTGCACTATGTTCTGTTTGGGAAGTATTTTCTGGTGTGACAGCAAGATTGACACTCCTTTTCGATTTATAGCCAGGAGGAAAGCCATGCTTAAAATAGCAACTCTCAATTGTATGATTTGTCATCTTACAATTTGTACAGAATCGTCCTTTTCCTCTTCCATTGTTACCACCTCTATTAAAATTGTTAGTGTTGCCACCTCTATTAAAATTGTCACTGTTACCACCTCTATTAAAATTGGACCTTCCTCTTCCCATGTTGAAATTATTCTTGGACTCAGAAACATAAGAGAAAGCACGAGTAGAGTTTGCAGCATGACCTTGAATTGGACCACTTAGCTTTCTCTCTTGTTGTATTATCATGGAAAAAACTTTATTAACAACTGGAATGGGATCAATCAACATGATTTGGGAGCTAACATGTTCATATTGATTGTTTAATCCCTTAAGGAATCTAATTACACGGCCTCTATCTCTTATCTTACGCATGTTGTTATAACCACCACAGGAACATTGTACCTGGCATATGCATCTTGGTAATGGAATCAGATTATCAACTTCATCCCATAGGATCTTCAACTCTGTGAAATATTGTGCTACTGTTCGATTTCCTTGTTCCAATTTGCATATATCGTCCTCCAAATCTGAAATACGAAATATATCAGCCTGAGAGAATCGATCCTTGAGGTCATTCCACGCATCTTCTGCATAATCAATCCAGAGAATTAACTATGCTATGGAATCATCTATCAACCTCTGAATCCAGCCTAGGACTGTATTGTTGCATCGTTCCCAATCTGAGTAGTTATCATCAGATTTGGAAGGAATCTTCATGGAACCATCTATGAAGCATAATTTGTTCTTCGAACTTAGAGCCATCCTCATAGCTCGTGACCAGGAGTGATAATTTGGTCCATGCAATGGGGTGAAACAAGTATGGTTGATGGATTCTCATTTGGATGCATGTATAGAGGATTTCGGGGATTGTTTATGAAATCAGGTGTTTGAACATGGTTTTCTTTTGTATTTTGGATCTGGTTATGGTTTTGGTTGATCTGGTTATGGTTTTGGTTTGGATCTTGGTTTTGTATATCATCAGAATTCTCCATGGACAATTGTGAGAAATCCATGAGAAGACTTAGAATGTACGCAGCGAAAGAAGTAGTGGATACCAGAGCCAATCAAGCTCTGATACCATCTAAACAATGGAAGGAAAGATGATGAACATTCTGAGAATGAAGAACAAGGAGAGGAAGAGAGAAAAAGAAACATGCATCCATTGATTCGAATTACTAAATGACCTTACAAGTCAGAAGTGTTTTTATATACAACTCAATAGTTAAACTAACTCAATCACTTAATGACTAATCTAACAAACTCTTAACAGAATATGAGTAATCTAACTAACTATGCCACGTCATTATTTACAATACAAACCCTAAGTTTCCTTTTGATTTAGAGAAAACAGAATGAACAAGAGAGAGAGACCAATTGAATGTATTTTGTTGTATATCCTGCATGCATTCCCGTCCCTCCCATACTCTCCCTTTCGTATAGCTTTTACTTTTACCATATTATGAATTCTTTCTTTTGGGGTTCCTTCCTTGCCAGATGAATTCTTATCTGTAAATGGGGTTATGGGTAATATATTGGATTAGTCACTATGTATATAATTTAGAAGGCAATGGGTGCCAAATTTGGGGACCTGATTAATGGTGAATGTGGCGCTGCATGCCTGTGTGTGTGAATATATAGGAAGTGCACAAACCAGGGTTAAGAGATACAGCTTCAACTGTTGTGGTGGGTGGACAGTGTTGCATGTTGCATTCATACACACAGTGGCATTAACTATAATAATATGGTCATTAATTCCTTGCAAGTTTTCTTCTAATGAATTAGGGACCCTAATTAAGTCACATGTTTTTTTAATATGGGGACTGGGGAGCGTGGCAGATTATAACTGCTGCTTACGTTCAATTCCTTCAAGGTTATTATATCAACCTTACTTGCTAAATATAAATCAATTCATTCAAACTTATTTTTAATGAAAAGTAATTTTACACGCTTGCACAAAAAATGAGGGAGAAAAATGTTACTTAGCACAATTTTAATGACCACGATTTCTTTTCATTATATTCTTCAATCACGATTCAAGAGAAAAACAAAAGAAAGAAACACATAATAAATAAATAATTAAATATGATATTTTTGTAATCTTGGGTGTTCTGTTCATTTAATATTGCCCATGTAGAAACAAAAAAGCATTATCCCAGAGTGTCAGTCTTATCGTCTCATGGAAGCAAAAATTACTTCCAAACTCAGCTTGTAACTCCACTTAGAAATCATTCACGCGTGCTTTGAGAAGTCAATTATAATGTGAATATTAACTCCAATTAACTGTATTATTAATATAGTTTTACTTAAGTAATAGATTATATTTTTGCCACTTACCAAAATCTAACACAAACGGTCTCTAGAGCAAAGTTCACATATCAATTTCACATGACAAACCAAAATAGAGATTCATTTAACTATATATTGAGAGGAATCTCTTGGGTTTTGCTCTTTCACTAAAGTCCAATATGGCCTAGTGTGTAAGAAGAGCTCAAGAAACCTAGAGCATCTAGGGTTCTATATTTGTTGGTCATATGATTTGTATGTGTATCCTTTATAATTCTTTTCATAAAAAGAATTGATGCTTTTATTTGGTTTTTGGCTTTAACCCATAGTAGATATTTGGTTGAGATTTTTTAGGTTGTAACAAGGAGGCTAATCCTTTATGATTAGGTTTCCTCCTTTATTATTTTATTTCAATTTCTGTATAATTTTTCGTTATATTACAAAAATTATAATGAAAGAAGATCAAGAAGATGCAAAAAGAAGGACGTTCGTCATTGTTTGGACGTGTTCATAACTTCTAGGTGGCCGATATGAGAAACCAACTACATGGCGTGAAAGGGGATAGAAACACGAGAAGAAAGGTGGCCAGAAAGGACTCCGGACGCGCCGCCTGAAGTGGTTGTGCATGGGCCTCACTTGCTGATACATATCCAGTGCATGTGGGCGCATGTATAATTCTGGTGGTTCCGACAGCATCGTGTTCGTCTCTTCATGGTGGTCCTTACCCTAGAGTTTCGTGTTGAGATGAGTTCGGGTGACAGTGCAGTAGATGTGACAACTAGGATTTCCAATAAAGTAGGTTAGGGTTTCTCGCCAATTAAAGTTTGGTATTTTGGGCTTTTAGGCCCATGGTTACTATAAAGGGGTTTGAACTACATCCTTTTGGACCAAAAAGAAGGACAAAAAAGACTAAAGAGTATTTTGTCTTATTTGTAATTTTTTTATATTTTTCTCTAGGTAACCATGGATTAAAGTCTAATTTATAATTGCATTAATTTTTTGAATGAATGAATTGTATGATGTGATAACATATTTGATGTGATAACATGCCATATAGAATAGGTGGTGTCATATTGTTGCATAACTTGTTAATTACATGAGCATATTAACTATTATGTCTTCAACGACTAGTATGATAATTATTATGAGATTATTTTGATTTTTATATTATTCTAAAAAATTAATTAATAATTATTAAGATTTTTGTTAAAAAAATCAAGATTAATAATTGAATTAATTAATTTTGGATAATAAAATCTAGATAAATAATCCAGAAAATATCCTAAGAGAACTATATGTTTTGTGAGTAAATTTGTGGGTCTTCTAAAATGATCATGTGTTAATCACACGCTGCAAACCAAAATCATGTATCATGATTGTGTGAAGCACATGTTGCCTATCATGACTGGATTTTAGGACTTTAATGATTTCAAAATTCTGCTAAGCTAAGCTAAGCTATGCACGTTCATCGGCGCGCACGCTTACATTATTTTTGAAATCAAACAAAGGTTACTCTCTATTAAATAATTCTTGAAAATTGAAAAAATTTCTTATGTTGAACGAGAGAAGATTTAAATTAAGAAATTAATTTAACCTCCAAGCACACTATAGATCATTAATAAAATAATCATGTGAAGCCGCATCGGATAAGCATTTATTAGATTGGACCTAAATAATGGGAGGAGATATAAATTAAGAAATTAATTTAACCTTCAGGGCATTGTGGACCTACAATAAAATAATCATTTGATGCCCCGACAGGTAAGCATGATTGGATTTTATTAGGCCTTAATATTTTCAAAATTTTGAAAAAGTATTGTACAACCCGACGTCGACAATACTAGGTTATTAAAGACAATTTTAAAATTATATAATGAATTTTACAATAAACAAAAGTAATTATGAGAATCTACTTGCACTTAATTTATTTATTGCATTATTTGTTTGTAATTGTGTGCCCCGTATGTTTTTCAGAAAATATTTTCCTTCAATCTTCTAGAAATGATTTTGAGTCAAAAATCTCTAGTGGTACCAATTATGAATAAGTAGAAAGCAAAATTTTGATATTATTCTAAAACATGAAAGCTAAAATTTATCCTGACAATACCAAGGCCACAACAACTTGCAGAGGATGCGTATTAGGGATGTTCATCAACCGATCCAAACCGATTCAAATCGCGGTGACCGAACCGAAAAACCGATAACCGAATAAACCTAAAATTGAAAAATCGCAAATTTTAATTGGATTGGATCGGTTTCAGATGGGTTGATGAAAACCGATCCAATATATTAATTCCCCTCAACCTACTTGGATATTTCCTCAATATTATAACCCAAAAATTTCTAAACCCAAGACTCATTAACCTATCAACTAAATCCAAGAAAAAATCTAGTCATTCCTCATCAACAAAATTTCATCTTTGTAGAGCTTCATATCTCATTGCCCAAACAAAAAATTATATTATAGTTTACTGATGCTTTTGTATTTCAAAAAAAAAAAAAATTAAAAAGCCAATATATACAAAAGATGTTATTTGCACAATAATAATGAAACAAATTTTATGATTTTCAAAAATCTGAAAACCAATCCAATCCAAACCAAAAAAAATTGGATTGGATCGGATTTGAAAAAAAATCCAAACCGAATAGATGATTATATGATCAAACCGAAGGGATTGGATCGGATGATTTTTGCTTCCAAAACCGATCCAATCCAGATTGCGAACACCCCTAATGCGTATAAGGAAACTAAGATGCAATACTCGAATTGAGAGAGAGAAGATATGGTAGTTTACTGCTAAGTTCTTGTCAGTCTTTCCAAACACTTGCGTCTTTCCAAACACTTGCATAAGCAAGTGTACATGGATAAGAATGGAGTAGAGATGCTTCAGACTCTTAATGATATTTTACTGCATCTAACAACTTTACTAGGCAAGATGCAGTTAGTGCATATTTCGCTAAAATTCTTGTTAAATCCAAAGGAAAACCCAAGGGTAGTAACAAGAACAAAATGGCTCGGTTATCAGTTGTCAAATCAGTTATTATGAAGAAGTCGCAAGGCAAGTGCTTCAAGTGTGGACATAAAGGACACTGAAAGAAAAATTGCCCAAAGGTGATGACAAGAACCAAATATGGGTAAATTAAGACTTGGTTAGTGGATAAATCAATGATTCAGGAATCACCGATTATGTTTGCTACTTTTAGTAGTAGTTCAAACATGGTATGCCTGTCAGCGGTAGACAAATAAATTTTAAGCTTAAAATTGGAGAACTTGTTTCTGCATTAGCAGTAAGACGAGTTACTTAAAGGACTTTGGTTTTGGATGATTGTTTATTTGTTCCAGATTTCAAGAGAAATTCAATTATTATTAGTTGTTTGGTTAAAACATGGTTGGACAATGCAATTGATTCCTCACTTACTTTTCGAAGGTCATCTTCATTTTGTTTCTTCTGGTACATTGTTTAATTAGTCTTTATTACTTATGTCCTATATCTGATTGTATTTATTATGTTGAATTAAAAGGATGATGAACAAGAACATTCACCAAAGAAATAAAAGTTTCAAATGAAACATATCTTTGACCTTTATGATTGAGTCAGATTACCTAAAATAGGAAATATGATTTAGTTAAAGGAGGGTCTGAAAGTTCCGTTGTCTCTGAAGTAAAAGCTACATGTAAGTCTTATTTAGAAGGTGAAATGGCTAAGCAAGCTTACAAGGTCAAAGGGATTTATGCAACTATTCAACTACAATTAGTACATACTGATGTATGTTCACCAATTACCGTTTTAGCCATAAGAAGTTATGAGTACTTCATTATATGAATGGTTACTCTAGATTTGGATAGATGAACCTAGCTATAAGTCTAAAACTTTTGGAAAATTCAGAGAGATTTAAGTCTGAGGCAAAAAAGCATCTAGGAGTTCAAATCAAAAAACTTTGGTCTAACTGAAGTGTTGAATATCTGTCTGGTACGTTCAGGTTTACCTGATTGAAAGAGGGGATAGTTTTTACAACTATCAACTCTAAGAACGTGTAGTTTGAATGAAGTTACAGTACACAGAAATCAAACATTTCTAGACTTGGTGAACACTACAAGAAAAGGTCTATGTTGCGACGGTTCAATTACTATTATGCGGCGATTAGAATCGCTAAAATAGTAACGCAACGGTTAACCAACCATCGCTAATTTAATCTTCGGGAAGGAATCAACGACGATTGAAACTAACTGCCAATATAATTATAACGACAGTTATAAAGAAAGGTAGTCTGCCACATAATGATCGTCAAGTTTACTCTGTATTTCTTTTAGCGGCAGTTTGAAATCGCCTCTAAATAAGTTATAAGGTTTTTCGTGTTGGTCAGGAACTGCCTTTGTATTTCATTGGGCGACAGTTTGAAACCGCCTCTAAATAAGTAACATGATTTTTCGTGTCGGTTTAAAACCGCCTTTGATTTTCATTGGGTGGCGGTTCAGGGACAACGCTAAATAATAAACTAGATATTTTCGCGTCAGTTTGAAACTGCAGCAGATAGTAAATAGATTTTATTAATTTAAATACTGATTCAATTTTCTTAATAATTTTATTGAAAATTTTATATATGATTTTTAATGATTTTATTCCATAATTTATAAAAAAATTGATCAATTTTTTATAGATGAAATATTTTAAAATTTAAATTTTTATAATAGGTTTTTGTTATTATTTTATTGTTGAAATTAATTTTTGTTTAAATTTATTAAAATATATCTTACATTTTATTACTAACAATCAAAACACAATGACATATCGTCCAAATATAATTAAAATTAAAGGATCATTCATAAAAAAGTCACAATATAAAATTTCGCTTATCATAATGTTCAAAAACATCAAACCTGGTTTTTTTTACTATCATCTAAACAAAAAGTATAGATTACAAAAGAGTAACAAAATATCAGATCAAAATACTCTAATTTACACCAAAAGTAAAGATCACAAAAAAAAATCCAACAAAATGTATTCCCATAGTGTTGTAATCAAAGCACAAAATAACGATCCCAAAATATCATCCCAAAATACTATAATCTAAGCAGAAATAAAAGATAAAAAAAGGATACAAAATATCATCCTAAAGTTTTCAAAATATCCAGAATTAAAATGTCATCCACGAAAAAGTCATCAAGAGGAGTTGCTAATCCTTCATTTTCACCTTGTTGTGTGGATGGTCTGTTAATATTTGGTTCATAGCTAGCTGATGAAGATTGATGTGCCTCTAGCAGATGTAGTTTTCTGTGTTAAAATTAATAAGAATCGAGTCATAAAAGAGCAACTTATATACATATTTTCTTATTATATTGATTCTGTCTATGTCAATAATATTTCTCACATATTGGTTGTTTTTATACAGGAAAAAAGAGTGAAAATTACAAATTATAAAAAGCTTGTTGACGCGACTCCACACGAGTGTATCACAGTACAATTTCCAGCAACATGGTGCGGATTGGCACCACACTGGCGCGAACCCGCGCCAGTTTCCGGATTTTGCAGCGAAACTTTTGGAGTGGCGCAAATATGCTGCCAATTTCATGAAAAATTCAATGGTGGCAGTAGTGTGGCGCTACTTGGCGCCAAAATGAAGCCACCTAGCGCCACTTTGATGCTACCTACCGCCAAGTTACGAGGAAATTGTTTCGACTTTTGTTAATTGGACAGAGGCGTGGCGCTAAGGGGCGCCACACCGGCGCCAACTGGCGCCGGTTTGCGGGAAAATTATACCGTGTTGTCTGGGGGTAATTTTGGAAGAATGAAAGATACTTATAAATAGGATCCTCATGACAGAATTAAAAATCCAGACCTATTATATTGAAGTGAGACGACGGTGGTTCTCCGAGAGGATTCTAGAGATCAAGTTTTTCTTCTTCATCTTCTCTTTTATTTTATGTTTTTATTGAATATTGGATTTTTAGCCATGATTATGGTTGGCTAGTTTATTATTATTGTAGTTAGGGTCATAAACCCTATGTGAACCCTTGTTACGACGGATTGATTTACTTTTACTCGTTTATATAAATTATCTTTATCTCTATCCTGTGCGTATTTTATATTCTCTTTATTAGAATTGATCAATCTGATAGTTGAGGATAGTTTGAAGGTTAGAACCCTAGATAGGAATATTGGGGTTTTGATCTTGAAAGGGGGTAGGATAACAATTTATATGCATGCTAGGAATATATGTGTATTTAATTGCAGATGCTTAAATTATTGCGTTCATTGCTTAACGCCATGAGAAACATTGCAAGGAATTGGGGTTTCAATTGGGATTAAAGGGTTAACCTTGCAAGGAATTGAAGATTAACTATTAATATTTTTTAGATAATAATTTATTTGAGTAATTTATGTAAATGAGTATTGTAACTCAATCCAAAGTAAGAAGTGGGGATCATAAGGTGAGTGCACTCTAGCTACAATGCTTTCTCATTTTTACAAATCTCTTCATTCTTATTCTTATTTTTATTCTTCAATATAAAAATACAAAAACAAGTTCTTACTTTCAGTTCTCACTTTTACACAATCGACAATATTTGTCACAACCTATTTGAACTCTCCATTCTTGAAAGGACTATTAATTGATATTCGAGCCCAATCCCTGTGGAGACGATACTCTACTTACTTTCTATATTACTTGTGCGATCGGTATGCTTATCGGGAAGCATCAAAGATCTCCCAATACCAATGGGGGATTCCAAATCTAGAGCCTATAAATGACAAATAAAGATTTCTTAATCGATAAATGGATACAACATTTAAATTGGAACAAATTACAAGTGCCATAAATTACAAGTACCTTAGAGGCATTTCAATCAACATAAATGTACATTTGGCAAGCTGCATTTGTTAAGTACACATAAATAGGATGACGTATAATCTGAGGTGACTTAAACCTTCTAACTTATCTATTATCAATTCCATGATTCACAAGATGTTCATCCCACTTACTAGATCAATGGATAGTATATATATATATACCACAACAACAATATACTTCTATATAACAACCAATAAGTAAATATTATCCAACTCAAGTATGTCAGTCTTGACAAAACTAAAATGCAGTACAATATTAGATCATAAATCAGTTGAAACCAACCTAAACTCCTGTACTTGAAAATTTATCAAAATACACAAACATACAATAAAGTATATTCAAACATCTTAATTGCACTTATTAAAATCAACTTAAGTACCTTTCAAAATATTCAAGTTTTATAATACACACATAAGGCAATGGATCTCATCACGAAGTTTATCACAATGAGATATGAAGCTCTACAAAGATAAAATTTTGTTGATAAGTATAACACCTCACATTTCTAAATTATATATTAAAATATTAAACATTGATTAAAGGGAAGGATTAGTGAAAATCATGAAAATTAGGTCAAAATACAAAGGAAGGGTAGAGCGGTAATTAGCCAACACACAACCCTAGGAAGGTAAAATTGAGTAGAAGGTCTCAGATGATAAAAATAACCTTGGAAATGGATTCAGAACGAAAAATTGAGTGGTTAGGTAAGTTTCAAAAAATTCAGTGAATAGTGTTTTTACCGGGTAAAAATACCGCGGTAGAGTTGCACCGTAAAGCGTGCCGATTGAGTTTTGAGCTTTAGGTTTTGAATACAAGTTATAAATGGTATATGGAACTAGGAAATATGTTTTCTGATGAAAATTGATGGAAATAAGTAAGTTTAGGGAAGCGTACTTACGGCGCGCGTAACAGCTTAAAATAACATTTTCTTCGAACGACCGAAAAACTTAGGATTCATCTTATCAAGGGTAATTAAAGGACAATGGTTAAATTTAAAAATTAGAGTTTCTAAATAGATTGTGAATTTATGGACGTTTAGCGGAATCAGAGGGGAAATTCAAGTTAGTTTGAAATCGCGTGAGGTGGCATTGGGGCCCACCTCACTTAAACCACTTAAGACACCTAAGCACATGTCATATTCATCATCTTCTCCTTTCCTTCTCTCTCTCCAAGACCGACAGCCCCATCCCCCTTTGGTTCCATTTTTAGTTTTTGATTCTTCCCTCCATAACTTAGTCATTTAGGCACCAAATCAAGAGATCTTTGACTTGAAATTTGTTGGAAAACAACCTTCTAAACACATTGGTAGTACTCCTAAGCCTTGAATCTCTCTATATTTTGAGAAAAACCCTCCCAAAATTCGCGGCCAAGTGTTGTAGATTTGTCTTCATGGAGTTGTTTGGAGCTCCAATGATTTAGTATGATGTGGAGGAGCCCTATGCCTACCTTTTGAGTAAGTTTTCTCATATTTGAATGGTTTGATTCATGGATTTGATTTCATGAATCCTAAGCTTGTCTTGGTTGATTTGTGTTGTTAGAGAGCTCAAATGGAAAATGTGTATTAGATGATTATGTCTTAGAATGATGTGTTAAAGCTAGAAATGCAATAATAATTATTGATGAAAATGTGATTTTAACTTGGGAAATTTTGGAAAATGCCATGACTTTGTGTTTTGGAATTGTGTTAGGATTGTGTAATTGGATTGTTGTATAGTTGTATGATGTTATAATAGGATTGTATGAGGTGTGGAATAGTTGAATTGGATTGAAAATCTTTTGGGGTGCACCAATGATGAATTCGACCTTGTGAAGGAAATAAGGGAATTGATGTTGTTAAAATTAATTGGATGATGTGTGATATGATAAATGATAATTAGATGGGTTGTGTGATGGTTGGAAGGTTGGAAAATCAATGGAAAAATAATGGAGTGTATTGAATTGTGTATTGTCCCTAGAAGGAAATAATTGGGCAAAATGAGGTTAGGAGGGTATAAAATGAAAAGTGGCACCTAAAATGGTATTTTGGTAAATTAAGAATGCTTAAGAAAATGAGAAAGAAAATTTAGAAAAATAATTTGTAAAATTACACTATGTTGGCCGAACCTACCTAGGTGTGGGGGAGGATTTTGACGTTTTTGTATTTTGATAGAATTGTCGTGTTCTGACGATCCGTATATGGTCGTTGTAGGTTGCCATACGTGGATTTGAACCCTGAACCGTGAGCTCGGTGGGTTGCCCTTGGTCCCGGACCAAGTGGGATTGTGGTGAGTATTTTAAATCATGCATTTATGCTTGAGAATTAGCATGCAATTGGTGAATGAGAGTTGATTGGGAATGCCCTCTGTGTAGAAATTCTGATTGTGTACCTAGCTTGGAAAAGATATTGCAGTGGAGTTGCAGGAGAGGATTTTACTGGTAACCTCTTGGTACTGGGGCTTGATCCCCTTGTGTGTTCCACCATGCCCGTTGAGGTTGATGGTAGAAAGTGTATGTAAGTAATGTAGGATAACATGTTCATGCATATAGTATGTGTGTTGGTACATAGGATGTACCGTGTCTCTGGCCAGTAGACGTGTTGCCTTCCGGCGTTACGGACTTCCACTGGATAGGTCTCCGTGAGGGAGTTCCAGTTGACCAAGGGTCGTGGTGTGTGATCCGGATAGGAGCACACTAGGAAGTCTCGGGTGGTATTGGATGGAGGGTGCCTTGGTTTGTTGTTCTGGGAACATGCCTTGGTTGAGACCCGTAGGCTTATATACCGAGGCCAATAGGCTGGACGTTGCGTGGTTTTGGCATTGACCATTCCAGCTTCGTCGTATTTTGTATCTCTATGCTCCCCTATTTCTCTAAATCCCTCGCTCTATCCCGTTTTAATATGTTATGTTATGTTATTTATATGCATCGAAGTGAGCCATTGGGCGGAGTATTCTCCAAAACCTCTGGGTTACTGAGATATATTCGTATATCTCACCTCGTCTTGGGGGCTTTATTTCAAGAGTTAGCAGTGGTACAGGAGCGGCGGGCAAGAAGCCCGTAGGATGATTAGCTGGAGGATTATGTATTTTGCATTTTGGTGGCCATTGGGCCTAGGCTAGACTTAGGGCATGAACATGGCATATGGAATTTAGGATGAGATTTATTGTCATATTTGTTCATGTCGTTTTGCCTAAGTCTAGTTACATATGTCATTTTGAGGTTTATTCATTATGTTGTATTTGAAGATTATGGTTTGTAAAGTGCAATATTTCATTTGGAAGTTGTAAATTGTACATGAATACTTGATGTAATATGGAAGCATGTAATATGAAGAAAGGGCAATAGGCCTATTTTAGGATTGATTTATGCTTTATGATGTAAAGAGTGCATGCAAATGGATTATGGTGATTGAATAATGTTAAGTTTGAATAATAAGTAAAGTAATTGAAATTGAGTAATTGATATAAACTGTGATGGGTTGTAAGAGCCCCAAGGTATTGCTGACCCTTGTGTGTACCACCCAATGATTATTAGGTACAATTTGAGGTCATAAAACACTTGTACAAACTTGGGGATTATTGGAAAAACAAAGGTAACTCTGGTGAATTTTCTAGAAATTGGCACAATTTAGACGAACTTTGGGAAAGCATATCTCCCTCCACAGAGATCTGATAGGGACGTCCCATATGCCGTTTTTATGCTTGCGATGTCCCCTATCTTGCTTTAAAATTTGAGGAAATTCTGGTTTGGGCGTCGGTCTGTAGAGGGCAGTGAACTCAGACTGTACAGCGGGCTGCTGCACATTGGGCAGTTTTGGACCGAAATTGGGAAATTTATTCCCGCTTCCTTTCTTGGTCAAATTAGGTGTATGATATATCAAATTGAATTTTAAGGTGTCTAGTTTATTTTATATAAACATGAGAGGAATTGGTTGAGTGGATTGTCTGAAGTAATTGATTGAGTGAAGGATGTTTGGAGTTGTTTTGGGGTTGGCTGGCAGATTTGCTTGTCCAACTTCAAACGGCGATATCTGGAGCAATCAAAAACTTTATGACTCGTGTGATAGCTTCCTAGAAAGGTAATTGAGTCTAGAATAACATACTAAAAGATGGGAGACTTTTTATATGCTGTTTTTCCGCAGAAAATTAAATAGCGAACCATGTTCAGATAGGTAGAAAACGTAAAAGTGAGATTTGGCTAAGTGGGTTTATGGGAACCCCTTGGTGGACTGAGAGATGTAATATAAGTTATAAAGGTAGTTTAAATAATTATTCCGCAAAGATTTTTCAGTTATGGTCACAGCTTTTATTTATTACGCTTTTTATTGTTTTAAATGCTCGCATAATAAACGGAAAAAGTTTACTCGCATTTTTATAAATGAATTGTTGTGATTGTAACTGCGCTTAGTATCATAGTTAATTTTAACAATACCAGTGTAAAAGGGGATGTTACATTTTATGGTATCAGAGCAGTTTTGTAAGGGAACTCTGATAATGTATAACTGCATTTTGCGTTGCATAGCTATCTGTGAACTGTTTATGATTAATGTATATGTGAACGAGGTCGCCGTGGAGCTCGAGGTGTGGGTTTGATCATCTCATTCCTTGTGTTACATGTACATATATCATGAGTAGGGAACGAGGTCACCGTGGAGCTCGAGGTGCAGGTCGTCTAGCAGCACTAGATCCTATTACTGCAGTTCTAAATCCTCTGCAGGAAGAGACTGCTGCAAATAGAACAATGGCCGAGAACCTGATGAAAAATAATCAAGATATGATGCATGCCTTCATGAATGAGATGAGGGTTAATAGGACTCGGCATAGGAGGGATGATTCTCCTCCGCATACGGCTACGGTGACTCCTACCCATACTCCATCTGTTACTCCTCATCAGGAGGGGAGTGGGGCTAGTCGTCATTCTGAGGAGGCTAGTTGTCACACTACTGATCCTACTTATATCTCAGAGCCTTTCGCTGGTACTGATGAGCAGAGGCTCATATCTTTTCGAAAACATAAACTGCCAGTATTTCAGGGGTCAAGGGACCCGAAGGTAGTGACTACCTGGTTGATGGGGATGGAGAAAATATTCCAAGTTATGAGATGTCAGGATCCCCAGAGACTACTTTATTCTATTTACATGCTTGAGGGGGATGCCCATGAGTGGTGGTACAATGCATCTCACCCTTTTTCTGTTCAGGGAGAAGAACTGACATGGGCATTATTTGAAAGACTATTTCATGAAGAGTACTTTCCCAGGGATGTTCGGGAAGCCAAGCAGGGTGAGTTTGATAAATTGGTACAGGGTACCATGACTGTTGATGCCTATGTGGCGAAGTTTAATGAATTGGTTAAGTTTGCGAACTACGGGGGTATGCTGCCGACTCCTGAGTTTTTGTCTGCTAAATTTCAGAGAGGTCTGAATGAGAAAATTGCTAAGAGGATGTCTAATCTGCCGTGAGAAATTTTCCTGATCTAGTGACCCAGTGCAAAAGGGTTGAAACTGTTTATGGTAGGTATCCGAAGTCTAGTTCTTCGAGAGAGCAGGATAATAGGAGGATATCTGGTCCTTCTGGTAATAATAACAGAGGTGGCTACCATTAGAATAATAATAGAGGTAGGGGGTTGCAGGTAAGGAAGCCTCCGGGTCAATTCAAGAGGGGTGGTGGTTAGAAGAGTGGGTTCAATGATAGAAATTCTCCTCCACAGCGTGATAAATGTAAGAGGTACCATCGGGGTCCATGTACTGCGACCCCAAATTCTTGTTTTAAATGTGGTAAGGTTGGGCATTTTGCCAGAGAATGTTACAGTAATACTGGGCAGGCTGCGAATCTGCAGGCCTTGCCATCTGCTCCTACTGTGGGGCGTGTTTATACTAATAATGCGCAGCAGACAGAGAAGGCACCCGATTTGGTTAAAGGTACAATTTTTATCTCTAACATTGATTTGTCTGTTTTATTTGATTCGGGAGTGACGCATTCGTTTGTGGCAGAATATGTTGCTAAGGGACTGGGGTTAAGAGTATCACGGATGATTCCCCCTATGCGTATTACTACTGCTACAGGAGAGGTTAGTGATTCCTCCTTTATTTGTAAAGAGGTTGGGTTTATCCACGAAGGCATGGGTTACACTATCGATTTGATTATCTTTCCCCTAGCCTCTGTTAATTTGATATTGGGTATGGATTGGTTGTCTCAAAACTGCACAATGATTGATTGCTGCGGCAAGATGTTGATTTTATCTCACGAGAAGCCCTCAGTTTGTCCGTCTCCTTTTCTGTCTGTGTCAAACAATTAAAGCCTTAAAGGCTGGTGATCTCGGTTATGTTTTCTTGGGTGGATTGGTGGGTGATAAGGAGGTAGCGATTTCTAGTATTCCGGTGGTTAATGAGTTTGTGGATGTATTTCCTGATGAGATACCGGAATTCCCACCTGAGGGAGATTGAGTTCTCTATTGAATTGTTGCCTGGTGTGGGGCCTATCTCTTTGGCTCCATACCGGATGTCGCCACTGCAGTTGGCTGAGTTAAAGAAACATATTGAGGAGCTATCTGTAAAGAATTTTATCAGACCGTGTGTGTCTCCATGGGGAGCACCGGTAATATTTGTGAAAAAGAAGGATGGAAGCATGAGGTTGTGTACTGACTACCGGCAGTTGAATAAAGTTACGGTTAAGAACAGGTACCCACTGCTGCGTATTGATGATTTGTTGGATCAGTTGAGGGGTGCCTGTGTATTTTCTAAGATTGATCTCCGGTCCGGATACCACCAGATCCGGATTAAGCCGGAAGATGTGCCTAAAACGACATTCCATTGTAGATACGGACACTACGAGTATCAGGTTATTCCTTTTAGGCTTACTAATGCCCCTGCTGTGTTTATGGACTATATAAATCGCATTTTTAAACCGCTTGGACCAGTTTGTAATTGTGTTCATTGATGACATCTTAATTTATTCTAAGAGTGAGGAGAAGCATACAGAGCATCTGAGGACTGTGTTGCAGATATTAAAGGATAAAAAATTGTATGCGAAGTCATCTAAGTGTGAATTTTGGTTATCTGAGGTGAAATTTCTGGGCCATGTTATTTTTGCTAGGGGTGTTGCAGTGGATCCAAACAAAATTGATGTTGTAATTGACTGGGAACGACCAAAGACTGTGACTGAGATCCAGAGCTTTCTGGGTCTTGCTGGTTATTATCGTAGATTTATAGAGGGGTTTTCCACAATGGTACTGCCGTTGACCCGATTGACACGAAAGGATATTCCTTTTGTGTGGACCCAGGAATGTGAGAAATATTTTCTGGCTCTTAAAGAGAAATTGACTACTGCTCTTGTGTTGACCCTCCCCGATCCGAAATGTGAGTTTGAATTATACTGCGATGCTTCCAAGAAGGGTTTGGGGTATGTGTTGATGCAAAAGAGGAGAGTGGTTGCTTATGCTTCTAGACAATTGAAGCATCATGAGGAAAATTATCTGACGCACGACTTGGAGCTTGCTGCTACTGTATTTGCCTTAAAAATCTGGAGGCATTTTCTGTATGGGATGAAATTGCGGTATTCAGTGATCACAAGAGTTCGAAATATTTGTTTGATCAGAAAGAGCTGAATATGAGACAACGGAGATGGGTTGAATTTCTAAAAGATTATGATTTTGAGATGAAATACCATCCGGGTAAAGCTAATGTGGTAGCGGATGCATTGAGTAGGAAGTCTGTCAGTGTATCCCAGCTAATGTTTTGGGATAATGAAGTGACTGAGCAATTCCGGGATTTGAGATTGACAAATGTCTTTGCAGGTAGGATGGATGAATTTGAATGCTTACGGGTTGAAAATGAGCTACACGAGAAAATTAAAGAAACTCAGATACGGAACGACAGTGTCAAGTATTTGAAGGGACATAGTGGAATATCTTTGAATGAACAGGGGTTATTATGGGGCGTTTGGTTCAGGAATTTTTTTTGGAATAGTAGAGAAATGAGATAGATAGAGAAATGAGATAGATAGAGAAATGATTGGAAAGATAGATAAAGTGAGATAGGTAGAAAAATGTAAAAAAAAGTTGTCTGGTGGGGAAAAACTTTACTGGGAAAATTAGGTAACTTTATGAAATCAACAGTGCATTAAAAGCCAGATAACCGGTTTTCCGAAAAATCCCACCTTCAAATTGGGTTTCTAAACAGTGCGGATTTCTATGTTTCTCATAAATCCAGACAAATTGGATAGATGGATTTTTGGTGAAAAACGTTGAAACAAAATGGTGTTTCTAAAAGCCATACTTGAGAAAGATAGATATCCGCTGAAAAGCTCCCAACCAAACACCACCTTAATGTATCAGGGTAGGATTCTTGTGCCCAAGGAGTTAGCAGAGGAGGTAATGGTTGAGGCCCATAAGGGTCGGTATGCTGTCCACCCAGGTGCCACAAAAATGTATCAAGATCTCAAAACTAAGTTCTGGTGGCCTGGGATGAAGAAGGATGTTGCTGAGTATGTATCAAGGTGCTTAATTTGTCAGAAAGTCAAGATAGAACATTAGAAACCTGCTGGTTTAATGTAGCCGTTGGATATACCAGAGTGGAAATGTGAGAGCATCTCTATGGATTTCGTTGTTGGTTTGCCTCGGCTCAGGATGGTCACGATTCAATTTGGGTTATAGTGGATAGGCTTACGAAGTCTGCACATTTTCTACCAGTGCGAGTGGATTTCTCTACGGAGAAGTTAGCAAAGTTATATGTGAAGGAGATTCTAAGGCTTCACGGGATACCAGTTAGCATTGTTAGTGATCGGGACCAGAAATTTACTTCTCATTTTTGGGGAGCCTTGCAGCAGGCTTTTGGCACTTAGCTCAGGCTGAGCACTGCGTATCACCCGCAGACTGATGGTCAGACTGAGAGAAACATACAGACACTTGAGGATATGTTGAGAGCTTGCACATTGGAGCAGGGTACTTCTTGGGACAGGTATTTATCACTGGTGGAATTCTCGTATAATAATAGTTTTCATCCAGTCTAGGCATGGCATCGTATGAGGCATTGTATGGACGGAGATGTCGTACTCCTACTTGTTGGACTGAGGTAGGTGAAAAAGAAAGATTTTGGGTCAGATTTTGTGCAAGAAACTACAACACAGATTGAAATGATCATAGAGAAACTTAAACAGGCACAAAATTGGCAGAAAAGTTATTATGATAATAGACACAGACCGCTGGAATTTGAAGAAGGTGATCATGTATTTGTGCGGTTATCTCCAGTTACGGGTGTTGGCCGTGCATTGGGCGAGAGGAAGCTGAGTCCTCGATTTATTGGGTCGTATCAGATAATGAAAAGAGTAGGGTTAGTGTCCTATCAACTTGCCTTGCCCCTTCAGTTGTCGAATTTGCACGATGTTTTCCATGTATCGCAGCTGTGGCGTTATATTCCGGATGAATCACATGTGGTGATACCAGATGATATTGAGATTCGGGAGAATTTAAAGACTCCCGTAGGTCCTATTGATGTCCTTGACTGCAGTGAAAAGAGGTTGAGAAGTAAAATTATTCCTATGCTAAAGACTCAATGGAAAAGACGTACACCTGAGGAGGCTACTTAGGAACGAGGGGATGAGATTCTCCGGCTGTATCCTGAGTTAGCAGACAGGTATGATATAATTTTGCGGAAAAAATTTCAAAAAGGAGGGGTGAATATAACACCTCACATTTCTAAATTATATAGTAAAATATTAAACATGAATTAAAGGGAAGGATTAGTGAAAATCCTGGAAATTAGGTCAAAATACAAAGGAAGGGTAAAACAGTAATTAGCCAACACACAACCCTAGGAAGGTAAAATTGAGTAGAAGGTCTCAGATGATAAAAATAACCCAGGAAATGGATTCATAACGAAAAATTGAATGGTTAGGTAAGTTTCAGAAAATTCAGTGAATAATGTTTTTACCGGGTAAAAATATCGCGGTAGAGTTGCACCGTAAAGCGTGTCGATTGAGTTTTGAGCTCTAGGTTTTGAATACAAGTTATAAATGGTATATAGAACTAGGAAATATGATTTATGATGAAAATTGATGGAAATAAGTAAGTCTGGGGAAGCGTGCCTACGGCGCGCGTAAAAGCTTAAAACAACATTTTCTCCGAACGACTGGAAAACTCAGGATTCATCTGATCAAGGGTAATTAAAGGACAATGGTTAATGTTAAAAATTAGAGTTTCTAAATAGGTTGTGAATTTATGGACGTTTAACGAAATCAGAGGGAAAATTCAAGTTAGTTTGAAATCGCGTGAGGTAGCGGTGGGGCCCACCTCACTTAAACCACTTAAGACACCTAAGCACATGTCCTATTCATCATCTTCTCCTTCCCTTCTCTCTCTCCAAGACCGACAGCCCCTCCCCCCTTTGGTTCCATTTTTAGTTTTTGATTCTTTCCTCCATAACTCAGTCATTTACGCACCAAATCAAGAGATCTTTGACTTGAAATTTGTTGGAAACAACCTTTTAAACACATTGGTAGTAGTCTTAAGCCTTGAATCTCTCTATATTTTGAGAAAAACCCTCCCAAAAGCCGCGACCAAGTGTTGTAGATTTGTGTTCATGGAGTTGTTTGGAGCTCCAATGGTTTAGTATGATGTGGAGGAGCCATATGCCTACCTTTTGAGTAAGTTTCCTCATATTTGAATGGTTTGATTCATGGATTTGATTTCATGAACCCTAAGCTTGTCTTGGTTGATTTGTGTTGTTAGAGAGCTCAAATGAAAAATGTGTATTAGATGATTATGTCTTAGAATGATGTGTTAGAGCTAGAAATGCAATAAAAATTATTGATGAAAATGTGATTTTAACTTGGGAAATTTTGGATAATGCCATGACTTTGTGTTTTGGAATTGTGTTAGGATTGTGTAATTGGATTGTTGTATAGTTGTATGATGTTATAATAGGATTGTATGAGGTGTGGAATAGTTGAATTGGATTGAAAATCTTTTGGGGTGCACCAATGATGAATTCGGCCTTGTGAAGGAAATAAGGGAATTGATGTTGTTAAAATTAATTGGATGATGTGAGATATGCTAAATGATAATTAGATGAGTTGTGTGATGGTTGGAAGGTTGGAAAATCAATGGAAAAATAATGGAGTGTATTGAATTGTGTATTGTCCCTAGAAGGAAATAATTGGGCAAAATGAGGTTAAAAGGGTATAAAATGAAAAAGGGCACCTAAAATGGTATTTTGGTAACCTAAGAATGCTTAAGAAAATGAGAAAGAAAATTTAGAAAAATAATTTGTAAAATTACACTATGTTGGCCGAACCTACCTAGGTGTGGGGGAGGATTTTGACGTTTTCATATTTTGATAGAATTGCCGTGTTCTGACGATCCGTATATGGTCATTGTAGGTTGTCGTACGTGGATTTGAACCCCGAACCGTGAGCTCGGTGGATTACCCTTGGTCCTGGACCAAGTGGGATTGTGGTGAGTATTTTAAATCATGCATTTATGCTTGAGAATTAGCATGCAATTGGTGAACGAGAGTTGATTGGGAATGTCCTCTGTGTAGGAATTCTGATTGTGTACCTAGCTTGGAAAAGATATTGCAGTGGAGCTGCAGGAGAGGATTATACATGTAACCTCTTGGTACTGGGGCTTGATCCCCTTGTGTGTTCCACCATGCCCGTTGAGGTTGATGGTAGGAAGTGTATGTAAGTAATGTAGGATAACATGTTCATGCATATAGTTTGTGTGTTGGTACATAAGATGTACCGTGTCTCTGGCCAGTAGACGTGTTGCCTTTGGGCGTTACGGACTTCCACTGGACAAGTCTCCGTGAGGGAGTTCCAGTTGACCAAGGGTCGTGGTGTGTGATCCGGATAGGAGCACACTAGGAAGTCTCGGGTGGTATTGGATGGAGGGTGCCTTGGTTTGATGTTCTGGGAACATGCCTTGGTTGAGACCCGTAGGCTTATATACCGAGGCCAATAGGCTGGACGTTGCGTGGTTTTGGCTTTGACCATTCCAGCTTCGTCATATTTTGTATCTCTATGCTCCCCTATTTCTCTAAATCCCTCGCTCTATCCCATTTTAATATGTTATATTTGTTATTTATATGCATCGAAGTGAGCCATTGGGCGGAGTATTCTCCAGAACCTCTGGGTTACTGAGATATATTCGTATATCTCACCCCGTCTTGGGGGCTTTATTTCAGGAGTTAGCAGTGGTGCAGGAGCGGCGGGCAAGAAGCCCGTAGGATGATTAGCTGGAGGATTATGTATTTTGCATTTTGGTGGGCATTGGGCCTATGCTAGACTTAGGGCATGAACATTGCATATGGAATTTAGGATGAGATTTATTGTCATATTTGTTCATGTCGTTTTGCCTAAGTCTAGTTACATATGTCATTTTGAGGTTTATTCATTATGTTGTATTTGAAGATTATGGTTTGTAAAGTGCAATATTTCATTTGGAAGTTGTAAATTGTACATGAATACTTTATGTAATATGGAAGCATGTAATATGATGAAAGGGCAATAGGCCTATTCTAGGATTGATTTATGCTTTATGATGTAAAGAGTGCATGCAAATGGATTATGGTGATTGAAATATGTTAAGTTTGAATAATAAGTAAAGTAATTGAAATTGAGTAATTGATATAAACTGTGATGGGTTGTAAGAGCCCCAAGGTATTGCTGGTCCTTGTGTGTACCACCCAATGATTATTAGGTACAATTTGAGGTCATAAAACACTTGTACAAACTTGGGGATTATTGGAAAAACAAAAGTAACTCTGGCGAATTTTCTAGAAATTGGCACAATTTAGACGAACTTTGGGAGAACATATCTCCCTCCAAATAGATCTGATAGGGACGTAACATACGCCGTTTTGAAGCTTGCGATGTCCCCTATCTTGTGTTAAAATTTGAGGAAATTCTGGTTTGGGAGTCGGCCTGTAGAGGGAAGTGAACTCAGACTGTACAGTGGGCTGCTGCACATTGGGCAGTTCTGGACCGAAATTGGCAAATTTATTCCCGCTTCGTTTCTTGGTTAAATTAGGTGTATGATATATCAAATTGAAGCTTAAGGTGTCTAGTTTGTTTTATATAATCATGAGAGGAATTGATTGAGTGGATTGTCTGAAGTAATTGATTGAGTGAAGGATGTTTGGAGCTATTTTGGGGTTGGCTGGCAGATTTGCTTGTCCAACTTCAAACGGCGATATCCGGAGCAAACGAGAACTTTATGACTCGTGTGATAGCTTCCTAGAAAGGTAATTGAGTGTAGAATAACATACTAAAATATGGGAGACTTTTTAGATTCTTTTTTTCTGTAGAAAATTAAATAGCCAACCATGTTCGGATGGGTAGAAAACGTAAAAGTGAGATTTTGGCTAAGTGAGTTTATGGGAACCCGTTGGTGGATTGAGAGATGTTATATAAGTTATAAAGGTAGTTTAAATAATTATTCCGAAAATATTTTTCAGTTACGGTCACAACTTTTATTTGTTATGCTTTTTATTGTTTTAAATGCTCGCATAATAAACAGAAAAAGTTTACTCGCATTTTTATAAATGAATTGCTGTGATTGTAACTGCGCTTAATATCATAGTTAATGTTAACAATACCAGTGTACAAAGGCTGTTACATTTTATGGTATCAGAGCAGTTTTGTAACGGAACTCTGATAATGTATAACTGCATTTTGTGTTGCATAGCTATCTGTGAACTGTTTATGATTAATGTATATGTGATTCCTCAGTGTGGGTCTAATCATCTCATTCCTTGTGTTACATGTACAGATATCATGAGTAGGGAACGAGGTCGCTGTGGAGCTCGAGGTGCAGGTCGTCTAGCAGCACCAGATCCTATTACTGTAGTTCTAAATGCTTTGGAGGAAGAGACTGTTGCAAATAGAACAATGATCGAGAACCTGATGAAAAATAATCAGGATATGATGCATGCCTTCATGAATGAGATGAGGGCAGATAGGACTTGGCATAGGAGGGATGATTCTCCTCCGCATACGGCTACGGTGACTTCTACCCGTACGCCATCTGTTTTATTACGCTTTTTATTGTTGTAAATGCTCGCGTAATAAACGGAAAAAGTTTACTTGCATTTTTATAAATGAATTGCTATGATTGTAACTGCGCTTAGAATCATAATTAATGTTAACAATACCGGTGTATAACGAGTTGTTACAATAAGATGTGACTAGATTTTTTCTTGGGTTTAGTTGATACCCAATGGGTCTTGGGTTTAAAATTTTTTGAGCTATGATTGGGGAAAGACCCATGTAGGTAAAGGAAAATTAATATATTGGATCGGTTTGGATTGGATCGGTTTTCATATACCTATCCAAAAATCGATCCAATCCAATTAAAATTTGCGGTTTTTTTTCGGTTTTCGGTTTATTCGGTTATCGGTTTTTCGGTTCGATCACTGCGGTTTGAGTCGGTTTGGATCGGTTGATGAACACCCCTACAAAATACGACAATTTTCACAAATCGCTGGAATAACCGCCTCTACATGACAATCTGAGGTGGTTATTCTAACCGCCTCTAAAACATATTCTAAGGCAGTTATTTTTACCGCCTCCACTACTGCCTCCAAAAGATAATCTGAGGCGGTTATTTTAACTGTCTTCATTACCGCCTCCAAAAGATAATCTGAGGCGATTATATTAACTGTCTCCAAATAACGTGTAACCGCCTCCAAATAGTTAAAATTATATAAATTTTAAATTTTTAATATTAAAATTGTTATTTTTAAAAGTTAATATAATTTTTATTTTTAATTTATTTTTGATAGTGATTAGTTAATATATATATTTTTTTTAAAATATTTTTAAAAGTTAATATAATTATTAGTTGAATATAAATAACTTATTGAATTTTGTATATGTGTGTTAGTGTGGGTCGTTATATAGAAGGGAATGGAGAAGGAGGAACAAGTGCCATCCAATGTGGGACTTCAAAGTGAAAGTGAGATGGTTTTTTTCAATGTGCAACAGTCATCTTTAGAAATTTATATATAACCCTAGATAATTCAACTTAAAAATCTGAATGGTCAGATTAAAGTATTACAAGAGAAGAACACACTAACCAAATTTGAGGACGATCCAACGGCTGAACAAAGAGATTTCCCACTTTGAATCTCATTGTCCGATTGATCATGAATCGCCTCTAAATATGCTTTGGAGGCGGTTATTTTAACCACCTTTAATGTATATTTTGAGGCAGTTCACATGAAATCGCCTCCAAATGTCTATTAGAGGCGGTTAAAATATCTGCCCCAATTTCCATTCAGAGGCGGTTATATTAAAATCGCCTCTAATTTCTGCATTTAGAGGTGATTATATCTCAACCGCCTCTAAATGGTCAATGGAGGCGATTATTTTAACTGCGTCTAATATACATTTGAGGTGGTTATGGTTTAATCCTCTCTAAAAGTAGCAATTAGAGGCGATTTTAATGTAATCGCCTTTGAATGGTAAATGGAGGCCGTTATTTTAACCGCCTCGAATCAATTAAACCGCCAGAAATACCGCCTCTTTGTATCAATTGGAGGCGCTTTAAGTGAAATCACCTCAGTTAAACAGCCTCCAAATATCAGTTTTCTTATAGTGAATATTACGCCTATGTGTTCTTATAGTTCTCATTCGACTTCATTTATCCAAGCATTTCAGAGAATTGATAAATTAAATATCAAAATAAAAAATATTTTAACTAATAAATATAAACAGATCACAAATTAAGAGTTAAGATACAATCCTATGACATTCACTCTGCAGTGTTGGGTTTTTTTGTTTGGGGTTCACTGGCAAGTTCTTGTGGTTAGGATGGTCTGACAGCTTGCACCAAAGGACTTGGTTGCAAATTCCCAACATCCTCACCAAGAGAGTGTTGTAATTCGTTGCGTAAATTGGATAAACTTGGAGTCAAAATAGGAGCACTATCTGCTGCTCCACCTTTCGTATTAGTCCCTGCAGAAACACTAAGGATATTGCCTAGTGTACATAAAGGCCATATACTGAATCATGGTTTCCGAGGCATTCCTATAAATCCAAATACTCAATGACAATAAGTAAAAATAGTAAGAACAAATAATCAATTGAATCATAGAATGAATTCATAAAACATTGTTGACAACTTACAAAAAGAGAGTGATATTATGCTTGAATTAACCATAAATAAAATATGAAAAACAAAAATGAAACAACCAACAATTTTATATAAAAAGTGAGACGAAATTGCATAATTCTATTACATTGGTTTCAAAATACAAATTATCCAATTTAGCATGCATTGTTCACGTATAACAGCCCTAATCAAGAAATCTTGATATAATAAAAGAAGTATAAGTGTGAATACTAGTTTACACTAGCTTTTGAATAAGTAAGCTTTTGATGATAATTTGTTGTGTAAATGAATGAATTGACATGCTAAAATTTGTGATGATACAATTTATGTCAAGTAAGATAAATTAGACCTAAATAGAATATCAATAAAGTCTAGGGATCAAAATATAAATATGTGAAAGTATAGGGGCTAATTTGCAAATAAGCAAAATAATGGAAGCAAAAGGAAAAATGCTATTTGCACATTTTTGTTTTCTCATATTGTTGCACATTGAGCATTGATGGTGATAGAAGAAAAAAAATACAAAGAAGGAAAAAAATGTTAAAGAGGAATATGTGGTAGTGTGAGTTATAAATTTGTGTAGAAATCATGCAGTAATAATAATTGTTTAACGTTACAAAAAAGGAAAAGGGAAAAAAAATGTTACCGTATATGCTTGAAATAAGACTAATAACTGTTATAAAATATAAAAATAATTGGAAGAGAGATAGAGGGAATATGTTCTTATTGTCTATTCATATATCCATGATGCTTTTTGTATATGCCTTATTTACAGGCTCAAAAGACATGAAAGTTACAATAATATCATTAGCTACAATTACTTCTCCAACGGTCATAACTTCTCCAACGATCATATAACAGATATGGACAGCCAATAATTAAATTATTTATAACACTCCCCTTTGGATGTCCAATAATCCTATTGAGAAGAAATGGGTATTAGAAGCTGCCTCATTAAAAACCTTATCAGGAAAATCCAATGGGATAAAACCATGGTGAAGGAAAAAAGAGTGCAGCATGTATTTCACCCCATAATGATAACATTATTTAATATCTTTGAGTTTACGCATCCCGATCTTGTATTCTCAAAACTTGAAGTGGGTAATGGTAAATAAATATGTCAAATTGAACGAATTTGTTGAACATCAATTTCACCATTTTGTTGAAGATCATAAGTGAAGAAGAATTTTGGTGACTATGCTTCGTTCTGTCTCCTTTAATGTATCCTCCATTTAATTGAGCTATGCAAGCAGCATCATCTTCATGTAATATTGTTGGAACCTCTTTTTCTAACTAAAAACTGCATGCTTTTGGGATGTGTTGCATCATTGACCTTGATCAAACACATTCTTGACTTTCTTCATGAATTGCTATTATCTCATGGTCGTGCTTCCACTTGTAAATAAATATCTTGTTTGGAATCAAACTTTGTGTGGATCCTGCATTATTCTAGTATCTTCACATCGAAAAGAATTAATTCCGGCTAACAAATTTAAATATAAAGATAAAATATAAGAATAAGGGGGAAGATATGAGGTTCAAAAGCCAAACATCCACTTTAATAATTTTATAATTTCCCCTTGGATGTTCATCTTTTAATAATAAGATTGTCTCGATTGAACTAAGATATGGCACACTAAAAATTTCATGATTTTTCATGGGTTTAAATGAATATTTTATTATGTCAATCGAGCTCATATAACCATTGGGGTACTCAATGGATTTGTTTTAACCATGTAAAATATATTAAAATTACAAGTCAATTGGTAGATAAATATTTTATTAAGGTGATTATACCACACATGCCTTTATTGCTTTAATCCATTAATGATATATATTTGAAGTTTCATTCAACAAATTTTCCGAGAATTTTTATATACTTCAAGCATTTTAGATCCTTCTAGGATTTTCATATATATTTCACTATCGATTGAATAAGCCACATAAATAAGCTATAATAACATCTATTAGACGCATGTCAGCCTTTTCATGTACTGCCAAATTATTAAAATATCTGAAGGTGATCTCATTCATCAGAAGAGAATATATTTTCATACAATAGATGCCAAGTTTTTGCAAAATTATTGTGCTACAACAACTTTACTATAATTTGTGCACATTTGTACCCCACTAGCATTACACCTTCGCGTTTGGACTATAGGTCCAAAAAACTTTAAATTTGAATTGCGTCTTTATATTTTGGTCAATCATCATCAACAAATTTAGCTTCAAAATCCTCGTCTTGTTTCATCATTTCATTTTATGCAAAACGTTGTCGACAACTATATCTTTATGGTTCCAACGGTTTCATGTAATGACATAACTAATATAGATCTCTTTGTTTTTATTATTTTCAGGTACCTGAACCTCCCTCGAGGTTTAACCAAAGTTATGTCTTAATGATTAAAAATTGTCTCCTTATTATGACCATCTTAATCATTTGCTCCTTTCCTCCCCTTTTGAGGATTTTTATCTTTGGAACCAATCATTTTCCTATGTACAATATGAATTGGAGCATTTACAGTTGGAATATTAGACTTATTGGTCAATTAAACCATCTGGCAGTCGATATATAATATCTTTTTCTCATATTTGCTTGGTGCAAGGATCTATATGAGATAATGATAATGCATTCTGTATTTTTCAACTGTTTATTCTCTCCCTTTTATGTTGAAAAAACTGATAACAATAATTCACTAAATCTCCAATTATTATTTCAATATATTATTTAAGGAGATTCTTATCCAACATATATTCTCAACTATATTTGGGATTCATCTTTGTTCGTTGTGGTGGAGTAAATAAAATATGAATCGTACATCAAAAATATTATTTGGCTCCTGACCATAAGCCAATGCAATGGAGAGATGATAACTTATTGGCATGATGCGTACAAGTATTGCAGCATAAAATATAGCATATTCCCATGCCAAAATAGGGACCTTTGTTCTCATAGGCAATGTTTAGCAATCAATTGGAGGCATATAATATAAATTCACGAGCATTATAAAAATTAATTATCTTTATTGTGCTCTTAATATTATTATTTGAGCAAACAATCTCATAAATGTCAAGATAGAGAAACATGTGGCCATTTTATAGATGCATCTATTAAATTCAAAATATTTGAAAGGTCCACATGATGGGTGAATGGACCCATATATTTCACCCTGTATGCATTTCAAAATGCAAGAGATTGAATTTCAACGCTGGTATAATTTCCCTTGAGAACAAGCAATACAAGAAAATTCAATAAATTGAAGAATCTTATGGTTCTTCAATGTATGATAATATGAATTTTTAATAACTTGTTTGCATCATATTTGATCCGGGATGATCCAACCGGTCATGTCAAATAATATAGCTATCATAATCAATATCCTTTTGATTTACCAAGGCATGTTTTTCAATCATGCTAATATTAGTGTAGTTTTTATCAAAAGAAAAATAGGTAATTTTTTTTATTCACATTTCTTACCTGCAATATTGTAATAATAGTCAATTTTACCACCATTTGTGGTCTCAGTGTGATATTATTTATAGCTAATTTGGTCCCCTCTTATAATCACATATTAGCTTTTCTAGAGCTTTCAATTATTTTTTCTATTGCCAATTATTGTATTGAAATTGGCTTCCTCCAAATCAATATATGTGATTGAATGCATCACATATGGGGATATTAAAATCATTTTGTATATAGGCAATTGATAAAATAATTCGAATTTTGCTACTTCAGGAGCAATAACCAACAAAGATATTGTTAGCCTCAACAGTGAGGTTAATTTCAATGGCATGAGATTCATAATACTTGCCCTTAATTTAATTTTGCATATTCATTTCATTAGCCACTTTCGTTTGGCTTTTTTTTCATGATTTGATCCAATGTTGGATTTTCTATCATCCCTTAATTTAATTTTCCATATTCATTTCATTAGCCACTTTCGTTTGGCTTTTTTTTTCATGATTTGATCCAATGTTGGATTTTCTATCATCCCTTTAGGGTCTATATCATTACTTGTGCTCATAGCCCTCAAATAACTAGATTCTTTCACAAATTTGGCATTTGCTTCAAGCAATGCTTTTGAACTAACAGATCTAAAATTATATTTATTTTCACTCATTCGGATATGGAAAAACAATATAATAAATATAAATATTTAGAATGATTTAAAACAAAGATAATTCATATTATAAATTGAGCATTAAAGACATTCAATGTCTAATCAATGTCATGCTACAAGGAAAAATAAATTGCACATATTATAATACATGGTCATATAATAATTGCAATAAAGCAACATTCTCAATCGTATATACTACAAACTTCAATAAAAAAATCCACCTATCAATCCTTTGGAAAATCTATGCAACCTAAAGCACACAAATGACAAATCACACTTGATATGCTACCAGAAAATTAAGATATACATAATAATAACAACCAACAAGCGTAGCACAAGTGAAAATGAGCATCCAATCGGAATACCTTTGAATGTTGTTATCCAGTTGAGTGGATCATAATATTGTACCCTTTTTTTTCAAGAGTTCCGTTTTTCCTTATTTTCCACTGAAAAACCTATGGTGACCTCAAGTACATAGATATATTTAACATCACTTCATTTTTTTTTTTAAAAAAAAAGGATGATCATGAAAGAAAAGGTAAAACTGAATTATGTACTTTATCCATGCTAGTGGAAGTTTCAAAATAACTACAAGAAAACCGACCTAAGATCTAGTAGAGACATGTGAAGGGTTTTCAACTAATAATTCTCATAAATGTCCTCTTTGCATCAAATTCCCTTGAGCCACAAATCCAAAAATTTAGATGCTTGGATAAAGAGATTAACCTTGGTTTACTATTAATATTTCAAAGAATCATTCCAAGTTTTATTTTAAAAGGAAATAAAAAAAATGAGAATGGTGATAATAGTAGTGATAAAGGACAAAGTAGCAAAATCAATCACAAAAAAGAAGAAGTTGATGGTGATAAAGTAATAGTAACAACTATGATAGTCTCATGAAACAGTTTGGCATTCATTCGATTCTCTAAAACTGAAAAAGTTCTCAAGGAGTGGGTGGTGATAAATTTAAATTGTGAAAAATGTATCCCCTGTGAAGTTCAAGAAGAAATTCTATCCATCCTATAAGAAATATTCGTGTATGCATATATGGTCTCTTTAGAATTCATTATTTTATATAAATGACAGATTAAAAATTGGGTTACTAACCTTTCTCCATAGCTATTTGGATATCTAACCTTTTTCTTCACCTTTTGATTACGCCTCTCTCTATCCAAAACTCCAATACGCTAGAGGAATCTTCATGTGAGCGGAATCAGTACTGATAACGTGTTATAAAATATAAAAATAATTGAAAGAGAGATAGAGGGAATATGTTCTTATTGTCTATTCATATATCATGATGTTTTGTACATGCTTTATTTATAGGCTCAAAAGACATGAAAGTTACAATAATATCATTAGCTACAATTATTTTTTCAACTGTCATAACTTCTCCAACATTCATAACGTCTTCAACGGTCATATAACGGATATGGACAGCTAATAATTAAATTATTTATAACAATAACCATATTTTTTTTTAAGCGTTAATATGGTGTTCAAAGCTTAGCTACTGTAATATAAATTAGCATGAGTTTCTAGAATAAAGAGTTTCTAATTTCTGTACACTGTATAGTGTAAGTATAATCCATCCGTCTTTGTGGAAAAGTCTGAAGAGTTTTTTTAGTTTTAGTGTTTAGAAATTCGTAAGATCATGGAATGTTAGGCGCATCCACTCTTGACTCGGTGTCGTAACTCGTAAGTGCTTGCATCACTCACTGATAAATATGTGTGTCCATGCTTAAGCATGAAAGTGAGGGATTAATGGTGATGAGAAGGAGCACAATTTTTTTTTTTAATGCATTTAAAATTTTCTTAAAAAAAAAATCGACAATTAAATATGTAGATATAAATAAATTTTTTTGGATCCGTCAGTATATCAAAATATGATAATTTTTAGAATTAACATGTCGGCGTGTCGTATTTTGTATTGTATATCAGTGTCAATGCAAGATAGCTTTTCTCCGTGAGAGACTTGAGAAAAACGACAACTTTATTAGTCAGGAAGGTTTTCTCGAGTTCAGGGGGCAGGTAGGTAGAAACGATTTTCAATGTCCTAAGGGGGCGTTTGATTGACGGATTCTTTGTGATTTCCTTGGATTTTTGGGGTCGGTAAACTGAAATGCAGCGTTTGGTAAACACAAAATGGTACATAATCCCGGGGATGTTGAAATCTTAGGATTTCAAAAGCAACATAAATTTTTTCAATATCCCAACAAAAAAATCCCACAGATTATATGGATTTGTGTGTTTCCCAGGGAAAGAAAAAATTAACCGCGAAAAAGTAGACTGAAATAACCCTCTGACTTGTACTTGTTTTGCAGGAACTGATGGGTAGAGAGAGACAGACTTCGGTAGCATATGAACGAAGTGATAGCATATGAACGTTGTAAAAAAATAGATTTTTTTTAAAACGAGGGTACATTTGTAAATTCAACCCAAAATCCTACCAAAATTTTATTATCAACCAAACATAGCAATGTGAAAATTCATCAAATATTTCCACAAATATTTCTGCCTACCAAACACCTTTTTGCAAACATTTCCGGAAAAGTTGTTTTCCAATTATATTCCAAGAAATTATGATTCCCGGATAAAAAAAAATATCCCCTCTATCAAATGCCCCTAAGAGAAGTTTAGTTAAAGTTTAAAAATAAAAAATTAAATTATAAATAGATTCAAAGTAAAAATAAAATAAAATACGCAGCAAATTTCATGATACTTTTTTTAGTCCCTAATAAATAAAAAGGTTATTCGTGATTCATAAGAAATTCAAAATGGACTCATTTTAGTCCTTTTGAGGAATTAATATGAATTTTTTTAAATTTGTGAGGGGCCACGATTTCAACTAAATTGGTCCATTTTGAATTTCTTAAGGACCGCGAATAGCCTCTTTATTTGCTAGGGACTAAAACGAGTATCGTGAAATTTGCTGAGGAATAAAAAAAAATTACTCTCATAAAAAATATCTCATTTAATTACTCTTATTATTTCCAGAGACAAAAAAAAAATTAAAGGTAGAATTTCTACAATTATCCTAATTAGTTTTATTGAAACCAGATAAATTATTGATTTAATCAGGATATTGGGTTACTGGTTGAACTGTACAAATGTAATTTATATAAAAATATATAATAAATAAATAAATAAAAATAATGTAATAATTAAAGTGATGTAATTTAACAGTTAAAATTATACTTATCTTTCTTAAGGACGATATCAATTTAAAACCAGTTGACCGGTTTACATTTACGACCGTAATAACATATCCTATTCAGCAACCTTTTTAATATTTGAAATTCGAGCACGGTTTTGATAATTTGTTTCCTCCAAAGGAAGCTTGATTTATTGTCAAAGCAAATACAATCACCTTAAACTTTTATTACTTTCAAGTAATACAAGACAAACCCAAACCCAAACATAGAGGTTGGGAACACAGAAATACGCATATAGAGAGATGATACATAAAGATACAAATGCTTTATATATCACTTCATAAAAACTACCATTTTCTTACGAAGATGCCAATCTTCTTTCTCTGAGAGACTTAAGACAAGCGACAACTTTCTCCGGGTCAGGGAGGTTTTCTGCGATGACGGGGACATCTCTGAAATTATTAAACCATGAAATCAAGCGAGGGAATTTCTCAGCTTCCAGAACCTTCACTTCAAACATATCTTCCTCTACCAGAATAAAATTAGCAAAGGACCCTAAAGCTATGTCCACGATGTTAATAGTGTCTCCCCCAAAGAATTTCTTCTCATCACCAAAGCACTTATCCTCAACAACTCTAAGAACCTCCCAGATCTTCTCTATTGCCTTCTCCCGCTCTTCACCAGTACTGCTAAGGTAGAGTGCCGCAACTGCAGAAAACTTTTAAAAATTGACCCCCAAATATTATTTTTACTTTGAATCATGATAAGAATTCTATAGTTTAGAAAGTAATGAAAACAAAAAGGGTACACTATAAATATAAATTTAGGGAAAAATATTTATCCTTTTAAATGACACAACTTATATTCTTTCACTCTTACAAAGAGATGGGACTCGCACCTTTACTTTTTTTGTCAACTCTCTCTCCTCTTTATCTCTCTTAAAATGACACAACTTTACATCCTTTAAAATGACACACATTTTACCCATAAATTTAAGGGTTTAGTGGTTGTCCTTTAAAAATATTCAAATTATGTTCTTTTAGTGATTTGCACAAAGTCTGATCAGTAAGGCTTTATGTAAATCTAATTTTTTTTTCACTTTATACGTCAGTTATGTGATGTGAGAAAAAAAAATAACTTACATAAAACTTTACCGGTCAAATTTTATGTAAATTATCTAAAAGGATACAGATTTGTATCTTTTAAAAGGATACTTTTTTTCCCTAAATTTAATTGGGATAGGATATTGTGACACACAAATAATGTTACACATAATGTTACGACCACATCTTAACCGTTGATTTTCGCCAATCAACGGTTATCATTTATTGCGAATTAATAATTAATTAATGAGTTTGATTTGAAAAATGATAACCGTTGATTGGCGGAAATCAACGGTTAAGATGTGGTCGTAACATTGTGCGTAATATTATTTATGTGTCACAATATCCTATCCCAATTTAATTATAGCTGAAAGGTAAACTGAACATGAATTATATAAGAAAGGCTAGAAAAATGCAAATGATTAAGTTTCTAAATAAATGTACCATGTCATCGGCATATTTAATCCAAAACCGTGCAAGAGCTCTCCCATATGGATCAGCAGGAAGCAATGGATTTTGTGGCCATATCTCATCAATGTATTCAACAGTAATCATTGACTCACATATGGGTTTTCCATTATGAACGAGCACTGGAGTCTTCTTATGAACTGGGTTGTATTGAAGAAGTTGAGGACTCTTGTTGTAGCGGTCTTCCTCTATGTTTTCATATTGTATACCCTTTAGCTTTAGGGCCCACACAACCCTCCAAGTAAAGGGACTATACCAAAATCCGTGTAACTTAACCGCTGCCATCGTTGCTTGTGTTTTCCTTAGCCAACACTAGCCTGTCTTTATATAGTGATCCATGAAGTCATCTAACTTGCTTGTTCCACAAGCTCAAATTTCTAGAAATAAAATACATTATCTATTGCTAACAAGTAATAATCAGATCGAACAAACATTATGTGGACCCTTCCTTCTTTCTTCGTCTTTGAACTTTTATTTTAGTCACCAACAAATATATATTTTATTACATCGAATGATATATTAATTACTTTTATGCCTGAATAAAATAAAGAATAATCAAAATATTAAATTTGTGCAAATCTTTTCTAAAAATCGTGTAATTTTGTGTTTCATAATTTCTAATGTCAAATTTGGAGCATGGAAGCAAAAGGAAAAATGATATTTACACAATTTCCTTTTCTCACATTGTTGCACATTGAGCATTGATGGTGAGAGTAGAAAAAAAATGATGATAAATAGGAATATGTGATAGGTGTGAGTTATATTGTTTGTGAAAATATCATAAATTTGTGTAGAAATCATGCAGTAATAACAATCCTTTAATGTTACCAGTGACGGACCTAGAAAAAATTCTTTATGTTCGTACATTTTAGTGGTGGGGTTCGAGGGCAGCGCTCCCGATTTTTTTTTTTGTAAATATAATTTAGGTTAACGCTTTATGTACAAGGTTATGACCTCGTCTCTAGAGATTAACTTATTTGAGAATGTCATATCTGCAATCAATCCTCTCTTTTTAGAAAAATGAAAAAGGAAACAAAAGATGAAGAGAGCATGAGAATGAGTACGTGACAGGGGAGGAAGAATAAGTTTTCTCTCTAATCAATTTGAGTTGCTACGTTGTTTTAATCATCTACATAGGTTGCTATGTTGCTAACTAATATAAGAGTAAATACTATTTTTGGTCCCTAACAAAAAATTCGATCCTCACTTTAGTCCCTTACAAAAAAAAATTTAGTGGCCTGGTACCTATGAAATTTAAAGTGGACATATTTTAGTCCTTTTGAGCGACTAATGTGAGTCTTTTTTGAATTTGGGAGGGATTACGATTTTAACTAAATTGATCCACTTTGAATTTCTTAAGAACCTCAAGACTACTTTTTTTTATAAGGACTAAAGTGGGGATCGTATTTTTTGTTAAGTACTTAAAATGGTATTTACTCCTAATATAAATATTGAACCAAGAGATAATTAAGAACCTGGAACACAAAAAAAAAAAAATTAAAATCCCAATTTTCATGTCCGCAAGTGCGTCAACGTCGGTCCGCCAGTGAATGTTACAATACCGTATATGTTTAATTTATTTTTTTTAAGGAAAAATTTGTCTTGGTGATTCAAAACTTAATATATTTAAAGACTAATAACCAAATTTATTAAAACATTAAGGGCTCGTTTGGTGGACAGGATATGATAAGAGTAGGATATGATATGGGGCTGATAAGCCTATATCATGTTCTATGTATGTAGAAGAAAAAAAATAAAATATAATACAATAAATACAAATATATTGGGTAGCATGGGGATATATTGGGTAGCATAAGAATATATTGGGTATCCAATATTAGTATCCTATCCTGTTGAATCCTAACCCAGCTTCCCTTATAGGAGAAGAAATCATATATTGGATAGGATAAAATGAGACAATAGGATAAGTTAATCATATCCTATTGACCCACTAAACAAGAGATAAAAGTTGGATATGATAAGTTATCATATCCTATCATCTTTATCAGGTGTTCCAAACAGCTATCATCTTTATCAGGTGTTCCAAACAGACCCTAAGTGTTAATATGGTGTTCAAAGCTTAGCTACTGTAATATAATTCAGGATAAGTTTTTGGAATAAGAGTATCTAAATTCTATACATTGAGGGGAGATATTTTTATTACAAAATTTTTTTATTATCAATCCACTAACTATCTAATTATCTTTCGAGGGAATGTTGATCAAACAGAGATTAAATAAGTAGTGAATAGATAATGAGTTTTTTTGGTAGTAAGAATATCTCCTTACATAATATAGCATAATCAGCATTATTAAACTCGATCCGGGCATCGACCCGGTTGAGGTACTGGATCACTAGTAAGACCGGTTGACCACAGATATATATAAATATATAACTATGAACATATAAGTTTAATTATATTCTCCATATTTAAAACAAGTTAAACAAGATTCATTAAATAAGCTCAAAAATTACCAATCACACTTTTACAAGTTCATAAAACATAAATAAATGAAAATGCATGCTATTACTATATCAATTTAAATTGCAACTCAAAATCTCCGTAAACATACCTCTCAATGACATTTAAAAGGCTTGATGTTTTGATCTCATATTTTTTAAATTCATCTACATTAAAATGACATATGTCACATTTTCTTAATTTATTATTTCGTAAATTGCTTCAGTATTAGAAGCAGAAATTTAAAATCATTGTAAAAGAGTATACTACTAACAAATAAAATTACAATTTTTTTTAAAATAAGTTATATAATTTTTACTAATAAGATAAAATAATTTTAGTTTTCAAATTTTTTTTTATAAAAATATATGACCCGATCAATTTCTAAGTCAACAATTTTAGCCAAATTTTGATCAAATCTAATACATAACCGATTCGATACTTTAACTCAAATCCATCCGATAATCGATTCATCGAATTTGAAATCGAGGAGACCAAATCGAGTTTTATAACACTGAGCATAATCCATCCGTCTTTGTGGAAAATTCTGAACAGCTTTTTAGGCGCTTTCACTCTTGACTCGGTGTCGTAAGTGCTTGCATCACTCACAGTCATAGTGACTGATGAATATGTGTACGTCCATGCTTCATTTTATTATCATTTTCTTTAATTAGATTTTGTTTTACTTTTCGTTTATACATTAAAGGTGCGGATATTTATGAAAGTTAGGGAGTGGTTGAAGGATGGCTACCAACAGAGATGAAAATAGACCGGACCGGCTTACAGGGGTTTACGGCCTAGTTTATATAAGGTCGAGTTTGACCTATTACATATAGTCAAATAAAACAGGCTTGAACTTTTAAAGAAGCCTATTTAGAAAGTAAGTGATAGGCTTTTTTTTATATGCCAGGCCTATAAGCGGCCTATATCATATTATTTATTTTAAATTAAATTAAATAATATTATTCATAGTAGTACCAAATGACGATAGTTCAATTGATGCATGTGAGCTAAGTAAGTGGTGAAATGACATAGGTTCGTTCTCTCATGAATACTATCTTTGAGAGTTGCATAAGATCTGTATCAATCTCTACAGTATCATAAAAATCAACATTATTGATGCCTATAGTTCTAGCTTGGCTGAAGATAGCATCCAAATGTTAATATACGACGGAGATTGACTAAGTAATAGGTATGACTTAAGAAAAAACAAAAGATATAAATTTAATCAATTGAAATTATTTTATAATTTAATTATATTCTATTAAATTCTAATAGAAATTTGGCTTTATTTTTTATATAAGAGGAACCATCATCTTAGTATGTGAGGTTACTTATATGAATCTATTAAAAGATTTTTTATTTCTTAATCTTATTTTTTTTGTTTCTATTCTTTATTTTTGTTTTTTATTTTCTACATTTACAAATTGTTTGCCATCTTATGTAATCTTGGAATTATATTTGCATGGGAGAGAAGATGAAGAGAAGTTTTTGGCTACTACAAGTATCATGATGTGTTTGTTAGATTTATGTAGTTATTTTAATTTACATATTATAGATTTGTTTGTTGGATATGATGAAATATATGTTATTTAGTTTAAGTATTTTACTTTTGAAAGTGACTTAAATGCATATTGTGATGAGTTTTGTTGTGATTCATGGTTCTATTTGGACGTTGAAATTGAGCTTTTTGTTTTCGAAACAGAATTTGAGTATTTTGTAAAGTTGATTCATGATTATACTTGGAAGTTAAAAATTAACAGGCTAACGGGTCAAGGCAGACCATTTGTTTTTTTATAAATGGGCCAAGACAGGCTAACAGTTAGACTCGTCCAAGGTTTGTGCCAGCCAAATTGAAACTTTTTGGCATAGGCTTGGGCTTTTCGGAACAAAGCTCGGCCCAGCCCAGCCGACTTTCACCCTTAGCTACTGGCCTGCATAAACACTTCACTCGACTTTCAATAATGCATAAGAAATTTGAAATATGTGTATGCGTTTATTGAAAACATTTTTAGAGAAAAATAAATTTTTTAATTATATATTGATATTTTTTAAGTGTAAAATAATATAAAAGAGGGAAAACTTCAAAAATCTCCCTTTGAATTTTCTTAATTATCACTTACCCCCTCACAAATTTTTTGAATCATTTACATCTTTATTTAGATTTTTTTTATCACTTACCTCCCTGACTTAAAGTTTCTTTATCACTTACCCACCTCACTTGGGGGGTAGATGATAAAAAATCTTTAAGTTAGGGGGTAAATGATTCAAAATTTTGAGGAGAGGGTAAATGATTATGAAGAAAGTTATAAGGGGATTTTTGAAGTTTTCCCTATAAAAGAATCTTATAGTAACTAAATATATTTGTAAAATATTTTTTGGGTAAAAAGTAAAGTGAAAATAAGAAGGTATTTTGGATTAGTGCAGTTCATTTATGTAATTTAGTTGCATCTTATAATGATCTCAAGAAGTTAAGTGGAAATAAATATTGATGGTCTCATCTCAACGATGAACACTTTTTCCTTAGTGTATATTTCATGTCTCCTATTTGTTGTCATGATTTAGTTTATCTGTGCTATGTCAAAAGACAAAAAGTATATTTAACTTACATTGCAATTTTAATCTAATGTTAAGATACAGTCTAGAGCTAAAAGCCTAGAAGCATATAATATTTGCTATCATTGAGAACCAATTTATTTTTTTGAAACTCATTGATAGTTTTTTTGTGTGAATTTTTAATATAAGTAATATTTTTTAATAAGTAAACAGTAAATTTGGTTGAATCGGGTAAAATCCAGTTGAACCAATAACCCAGTGACTTAATATCTTAATCGAGTCGATGGCCGATCCAAATTTTAAAAGATTTCTTTTTGGAGTGGGAACGCCAAATTTGTAAGAGCAACTATTAATCAATCAAAGTTTCACTTGATACCCATGCCTTGGAAAATTTTTTCAATGCAACAGATGTATGGTACATCCGTCCAAAAATGGAAAAAACTGAGAGATGTCATGAAAAATATTTAAAAAGATAGGAATTAAAATGGAAGAATTTTTTTTTTTTTTTTGGAAAAAAAGATGTACTCACTTGGATAGATGTCCATAAAAAACGTTCCACGCTTGGAAAGTCTGATATCGATTAGCACTTGTGCAGGCATGATTTCTTCAAGAAAACGGGTGCATTATATTAAAGGGCACCAGATCGGCTAGAGACCATGCCAACAAGGTCACATTTGTGTCTGAGTTGGCTACATAGTTGAACAGCAAATGCTCTGGCAGGACTGTAAATATTGTTGTCTCCATGCTTTGAACAACAAGGTCATACTATTGTAAACACTAATATTTATTGGTTTTTTTTTTATTTCTGATTTTATTTAACAGTTTTTTTCTTTACTCAAAAAGAAAAAAAGCAGCAAGCAACATCACTTTTTTGTTGGGTAAGAGATCACTTCAACATTAAAGGAGAGGAGGACAACGACTCGTCCTGGAGTCAAAGTCCATTTTGTTGGGTAAGAGATTAAGGATTTGGTTATTGTTACAAATCAAGGAACTCTATAGAATAGTAATTCATTTTGTATTTCTTCTACTTCAATAGAGATTATTATATACAAAGTATTAGAGTTACAAATAAATCATAAATCAAGCTACAAATCAGCCACAAATCAAGGAAGAAAATTACAAATAATCAGAAAATTAAAAATTCCTAAAATCTCTCCATATAATTCCTATAATCTCTCCATGTAACAGATTCCCTTTAATTGCTACATAAAATGGTCAATCAAATTAGAAATTAAATCTTTTCAATTATAAAAAAATGAGTAAATACTCTTTTTGGTTCTCAGCAAATTTTACGATACCTGCTTTAGTCCCTAGCAAATAAAATGGCTATTCGTGGTCCCTAAGAAATTCAAAATGAACCCATTTAGTTGAAATCGTGATCTCTCACAAATTCAAAAAAGAACCACATGACTAAAATAGGCCCACTTTGAATTTATTAGGGACCATGGATAGCCTTTTTATTTGCTAGAGACTAAAGCGGGCATCGTAAAATTTGCTGAGGACTGAAAAATGGTATTTACTCTAAAAAAATATAGAGTAAATACCCTTTTGAGTCCCTAACAAAAAATACGGTTTTCACTTTAGTCCTTTACAAAAAAAAATTAGTCGGTTGGTCCCTATTAAATTCAAAGTGGACCTATTTTAGTCCTTTTAAGGGACTAATATCGAACTTTTTTGAATTTATGAGGGACCACGATTTCAACTAAATGGGTCCACTTTGAATTTCTTAGGGACTTCGAGAGTATTTTTTTTTGTAAGCGACTAAAGTGGGGACCGTATTTTTTGTTAGGGACCAAAAATGGTATTTACTCAAAAATATACAAGTCAACATTCCCCCTCAAGTTGGAGAATAGATGTCAATCATGTTCAACTTGTCAATTGCACCTTGAAAAACTCTTCCGGAAACAGCTTTAGTAAGTATATCAGCTAATTGATCTTCAGACTTAACAAATGGGAACTATATAGTTTTCTGATCTAGCTTCTCCTTGATAAAATGTCAGTCAATCTCCACATGTTTGGTCGGTCATGTTGGATAGGATTATTTGCTATTTCAATGGCAGCATTGTTATCACATTGGAGATTCATTGGTTTGTCATAACAAATTCTCAAGTCTTTTAGTACACTGTTTGTAAGAACCCGCACCGCTAAATTAGAAAATTTAAATAAATTAATTATGAGTTTAAGAAGTAATTCCATAATTGACTTTGGATAAATGTGGAAAGAGCATAATAATTATATTAAGTCTTTTTTCAGAAGGAAAGTGTAAACACAGGTATTTCACGGTATAAATGGATATCAGCGAAGTAACTCGAAAAATAGAAATAAAAATATGAATATTTATAGAAAAATATCTAGGTCATGAATATCAAATTTGAGATGAAAATAATCAGTAGTGATGTTAGAACTAATACTGGCTATTTCGCAGTAGAAAGTGCGTGCAAAAAAGTGCATCGAAAAATTAATGTAAAAATATGATAATTCCTAGAAAAATATCTAGGTTAAGAATATGAAATTTCAGAGTTAAAAGCAGAGCGAAACTATTAGAACTAATCTCGATGGATTAATTAAGTGCACCTATAAATAAGAAATGCACATCACCCTATATCAGATTTTACAACCTCTACGTAGCTGCCTCACTCTCAAATACATTCATGGCTGCCATATGCTCTACCACTAGCTCTCATAATTTTCTCTCCATGAAAATCACCAAAACTTTCATCTTTTACCTTCTCCATTCCATCTAATCACTAGTGAACCTTGAAAGCAAACACTTTGGTAGGAAAAGATCTCATCTTGGAGCCACAAAGATTCTGCCCATGTGTGTTTAAACACTACACCTCCATTTGTGAGAGCTTGAATCACCCCAAGCCATTGTAGAGTAGTTGTTTGGCAATAAAGAACCAACCTTTAGAGAGAAAAGAACCAACTTTGGAGGCTCAATTTCGTGTGTGCCTCTGGACAGTGCTGAAGTGTGGAGCTAAAGCATCAAAGTCTCTTACTTTTTCTGTTTTGAAGCTCATGGGTATATACCTCAACACTTCCCTTAGTGTTTTTATGAAAATAACATGATTTGAAGATGTTAAATTATGAGTTTTGATAACTTGAACGTTGGTTGATGAACCTAAGTGTTAAAATGCATGCTAAGTTGATGGGATAGAAGTATCTAAGTAAAAGATGGCATTTTAATGGATAATTTTGTGTTGGGCTGCTATTTTTGGCCACTTTCGCGAAATATCCAAGTATGATATCTGGATATCATATCTGGATATGTAGACAACAACTAACCTATTTTAGTAAAAATTTGATATCTGGAGCTACAGAGCTCCAAATTGAGTTCCATTTAGACCTATATGAAGCTATGACATAGGGCTAACACTCTATAAAATTTCGTAGCCATTGGATAAGTGGTTTGATCGCATTGTCAGTTTGAAGTCGCATCTTGGTTGCTGGAAATTCAGTTTGCAGCAGTCATTTTGTGAAAATATAACCGGAGTTATACAACTCTAAATGAGACATAAAATATGTCGTTGGAAAGATTGAGATGTCTAGTTAACATTAAAATATTAGTTTTTTTGGTAAAGAGTTACAACTGAAGTTTTAAAAATGGTAAAGATGGTTTGTGCTTGGGGGATTTGGAAGAAGCCTGTAGTACACTAAACGAAAAAGAAAACATGTTCCATTTGATATGAAATTGTAAGATATGATTATTGATGATGTGTTTTCCATTAAACTTGATTGTAACTCGCTGGATTGTTTGGTTGTTGGTGACTACGTTGATACTGAGTTGATATTAGAGGACTTTACCGATACAAGTAAGCTTTTGGTCCTCGGTTTTATCCATTGCTTGTTCCACCAAATCCCATGGGGGATTAGTTTATGTGCATGGTATGTTTTATGGAATAATATCTGTTTATGTTATGAGTATTGGATAAGCTGTTGAGCTAGATTATAGAATTATATCTATTTATGTTATGAGTATTGGATATGCTGTTGAACTGGATTATGATATAGAGCATTTGCCATATATATATGTATGTGGGGGTATTCCACACGAGACGATAATCCCAGAGCATGTCAGGCCACATCTAAGATGGTAACTCCACGTTTGAGGTACACGGTGGACTCCTTATACCGTGGGTTGTAGATGTACGTAATCCCTACATTTTGTTCTTTGGCCAGTAGGATGCATACACACATGACATGGACATATGCGTCATTGCACACTCATTTGATATATTGCATGGAATGCTCATTTTATATACTGCATTATTTACTGCTATAAATGGCCCGGTATAGCCATGCCCTTTATCTTATTATTAATCTGCTTCTTTATATACTGTCTGCACTGTTTTAGAACTTATATTATACTTGTAAGTGAGCTCGGGGTGGAGGATTCCTTAAGGACCCCTTGTCTTACTGAGATTTATGTTAGAAATCTCTCCCCTCTTGGGGCACATTTTCTGGATATGACGTTCATGAGACGAACACTGATAGAGGCAAGAGGCCGCCAACATAGAGATTTCATTATTGTTATAAGTAACGCATATTATGATTATTCATATATACCATGAGGAGACTTTATTATGACTAGACTTGATTGGATTCTGTTGTTATTTGAGGTGAGCATAGAGGTTGTCTATGCCACTATTAAATGACCTGTTTATTTGTTTTGACTTGAGTATTTGTACTGTAGCACCATGAGTTATGGATGCTTTTGAATTGTTATTTATGACTACGAGGTAATTCAGGTTTTATTTTAGCAATGCAATTACATAAGGATTGTTATTAAAAGGAAAAGTTAATCCACCATGAGGATTAACCTTGTTTATTGATATAAAACAGTATATTGCTTCCATGATTAATTATTGCAAGCTGTGCTTTTAAATACCATTTGTATGTTAATATACCGGCTGCAGACAGAGTGTTACATTTTATGGTATCAGAGCACTTTTTAGGGAAAATCCTTATGTATTGCAATAACCTAGAATATCTTGTGAGTGTTAGGATGTCTTGTTAGTTACTCTTGGAACCTACCATGATGATGCATGTGTGACCGCCAAGCGTGAGTCTGATCAACTCATGTCTTTGTGTAACATGTACAAAGTTATGGTTAACCTTAGGAGTGCTCGAGAGACAAGAAATGGGAATTCAGATCCTATTGCAGCTGCATTTACTGAGATGCAGGCCGCTATGCAAGCTGAGTTAGATGTGATTAAAGAGGCTAATCAGGCTATGATGAAAACCATGCGAGAGACAAACTGGAAGGATACTGAGGATGTATTAGAGGCGAACCGACTGGCGAATATGACCATGATGCGATTCATGTTGGAGGAGATGAGGACTGGTCGGAATGACGGTCAGCATCCGCCGCCACCACCACCACCATCGCCTTCGTTCCATCACCAGGATATGAATGAAAATGAAGGGACTCATGTTCAGAAGGACATTGGACAGAGCAACATGGAAAATGTGAGTCGTTATTTCAGTATGATCCTGCCACACTACGAATCCATTGAGGACCAGGAGATGAGAGAACGCAAGCTGAAAGTTTTCCGTAAGCATAAGCCACCTTCTTTCGATGGAGCACATGATTCGATCATTGCAGCTAGATGACTTGAGGCGCTTGATGAGATTTTTCGAGTAATGGAGTGTACAGATCCGCAGAAGTTGTTGTTTGCTACCTATATGCTTGAGGGAGATGCATATGAGTGGTGGATGAACACCTCTTAGGGTTACAAGATGCAGGGCCAGATTGTTACATGGCCATTCTTCGAGGAGCTATTTTTGGGGATGTATTTCCATATAATGTGATGGAGCACAAACAAGGAGAGTTTGAACGCCTAGTGCAGGGCTCTATGACTGTGGATAAGAACCTGGCTAAATCCAATGAGTTAGCCAAATTTGCTAATTTCGGATTAGCAATGCCTACACCTGAGTTCCTAGCTTCTAAGTTCCGTAGAGGCCTACATGAGGAGAAAGCTGAGAGGATTACCAGAGCTGCATCCAGAGACTTTGGCACTTTGGTTCAGTAGTGTCGTGACATAGAGGACGTCTGTGTAATCAACAATGCAAAAGGAATTAAAGAGTCTGAGGCAAAAAGAATTAGTGGTTCCTCTCAAGGGAGGGACAAGGGGTATGATCACAGAGGTAAAGAGAAGCAGCTAAATGTCAGACAGTAGCTCAACAAGTTAAGAGAACTTTCGCTTAGGAGGGGAGCTCGGCGAGGCCACCCACCATTCCTAGATGCACCGATCATGGGAGATTGCATGTTGGACCTTTATTCCATCGGCCATATCAATTGCTTTAACTGTGGCAAGGAGGGCCAATATTCTAGAGACTGTTCCCCACCTATTGCTAGAGTCGCGGTCGTCCAAGTCGTTCTACTTCAGATGGTTCCTGCACCACCAGTGATCGGCCGAGTTTACACTTGGAACCATCAGCACTAGAGCTTCGAACCTAGTGAGAGGTATAATTTACATTGGTGGATACGACATTGATGTGTTGTTTGACTTTGGGGCTGTATATTCATGTATTGCGAGTCCGATGGGGTTAAACTTGCCCATATTTGAGCATTCTCCATCTCTGAGGGTTACTACCACTACGAGGGAGAAATGTGATGCTTTATCTATTTATAGGGATGTGGTATTTCAGTTGAATGGCCGAGATCGCGTAGCAGGTCTCATTTGTCTATCCATGGTTAACCTTGAGATCATTTTGGGTACGGACTGGCTGTTGAGAAATTGTGTGTTGGAATGTTGTGATTGCATAATATGATGTCTGAATTATGTTTATACATTGAGTTTTTATCGAAGTGTTTGATAATATAACTTGAGGAACTAGGTTGATTAAGTGGGTTATTGGTCATCAACGTATTGTAGACTATCCCTGGAGGGGATGTATCCGAAGAGGTTGACTCTGAGGAGTTTGATTGGACGCTCAGTTGATGTGTGATTCATTGAGTGGTCCTAGTATACGAGGTACACGAGAGGCTAGTTTGCCTACTAGTTCTTTGGCCAATAATCTATGTCATGGGCTTTCTTTTGGGGATTGGATCCTAAGAGTGTTGACTCTTGAAAGTCCCATGAGGGCACCGATTTGAGTGTGACTCATCGGGGGTCCTGGTGCACGAGGTGCACAGATCAATCAATTTTAGTTTGCCTCATGGTTTAATGATTCATTGGGAGACTTGACATATGAGTTTATACTCTACAACTACCGAGTGGTGGGATGATTAAAATATGCTAAGAGTGATATGACAAGGTTTGGTATGAAAGGTAAGATAACTTACTCCATTACATAGTATGTGATGGTGCTTTATATTAAAAACGCAAGAGATAAAATCTTATTGTGTTTGAGTAAAAAACACTCTCCAGTCAGGTTAGTCTAAATGAGGAGAAAGAAGCTTTAACCACATTGATATTAATCCATTACTTCTTGATCTCAGCCGTATGTTAATATGTGTACATGAATTTGTTGCATTTGTCATATGGAGACCACGTGTTGACTTGAGTGCATGAGCTTTTGTCTTATATTAATTGTTATCTTTATGGTTTGGAATAGAATCAGTTAGTGTACAATATTATAATGTATTATTAACAATTTTTGGCCATATTATTTTAGTCTGGGTTCTAAATATTATATATTTGTTTGACCTAGATAGGATGAATATTTTTTGTTATTGACCGAATACTAATGTGCACCAAATGCTTTAATAGGTTGAGATAAAAAATGTTGGAATTGAAAGGTTAAGAATATAAAACTAATAAAGTGAAGTGCAGTTGCTAATTTATCAAATCGCAAAGTTGTGGTCAGTTCAATTTTATCAATAAAATAATGAATCCAAAATAATATATTTAGCTTCTTGGGTAAGTCTCACTGACATATATATTTGAACACTAGTGTTGCATATCTAGCAAGTGTACTAGTCGTACAAGTAATAAAATGATGAGTAAAGATCGTTCCCACAGAGATTTGTATTCAAACACCAATGAACCAAAGAAAACTAATTTGAATTAAACAAAGGTTTATAAAAATCATGAATGTTTTGTCACTAGAAAGTTAATTTAAAAGTAAATTAATTTAATACTAAAAATTTGAATTAAGATTTATAAAAACAAGTAGTCAGAAAAACAACTTTCCTCAATAATAAACTCATGTAAACTGATCATATGATGAACTCTTTTTCCTGTGATGTTAATCAACCTTTTACTTATCCTCAAGATGTAATCCATTACTACCCTGATAGATACATTAATTAGAAACCCCAATCCCTTGGTGATTCCTTTCTTAATATATGCATGAAATACTAAGGTCTTAAGATTACATCAGAACTATAACATCAATTCCTTGAGTACTATAATCCTGGTGATGAGATTGTCAGATATAGGAGTAGTGTAAACATTCCTGTTCTACACTCCTCCCTTAGTAGAAAGAATTGAATCAGAAAATCTCATATCAACACATGAAAAACACTTCATTATATTAATCAAATATACATAAGAATATCATTGAGTTCCATTGAATTCAGACTACAATGACTCTACTCAGACATAACTAAGGAAGATAAAAGAGAAGAAAGATCAAACTCCATTTCCATGTAGTGAATCTTCAATCTCCAAGTGCAATTACAATAGAGAAACTAACTAATACAAAGACTAAGTCCTAAAAATTTTAGAGAGAAGTCAGATCAAAGAATCTGATGTAGGAAAGAGAGAGAGACTCCAGATTTTTCCAAATTGTGAAGGCCTTTGCCTTATATAGTTTTACAATTTAAAACAGAAATTTAATATGGGCGCTAAAACGTTCAGAATGAGCGTTTTAGAGTCCATGCTTGACGGATGCCCAACTGCTTTCAACTAACTTGAATGCTAAAACGTTCATGAATGGCCGTTTTAGCGTCCATGCCTCGTGAATGCTCAACTGTCCTCAACTGACTCCAGCGCTAAAACACTTGGTTTGGACGTTTTAACGTTGGAGACCAGATATTTTTTTCAACATCAGGGCGCTAAAACGTTCGTTGAAGGAAGTTTTAGCGCCCAAGACAAGCAACTTTTCGTCCTCAGAATGCAGTAGCGCGCTAAAACGTTATGTGTGGACGTTTTAGCGCTCAGCACCAGCAAGGTTTGGCCTCTTTCTGCAGCAGGGCGCTAAAACGTTCTGTGTGGACGTTTTAGCGCTCAACACTTAGGCATTTTTCTCCTCTTCAAAATCTCCTTCCTTCTCCAGTTGCCTTTTTAGTTTGCTTTTCCTACAAGAACAATACAAATTCTCAATAAAGCTTCTTGAAGTTGTAGTTGAGGAAATTCTAGGACATTAACCTCTTTTTCCATCATTTAATCACACAAATTGATACTATTTCATGCTGAAAAACTTGATGAACTAAGGGTTTATCACAAATTCCCAGATTTGAATATTGCTGTCCTAAGCAATAACTTTTAAAAATAGAGAAGGATTGAGATTCTTTACACATGAAACTTATGAGGATGGATTTGAATTATGATAGATCAACCTTCATTGATACAATCTTACAACCAAGCAATCTATCATTTCCTATGACTTGCTCAACCTCATCACATGACTTTCAACAGATCAGTAAGATGAAATGCAGAGACTTTCAACACAAAAAACACCCCCTCACTAGGAATTTCTCAAAAATTGTGAGAATCTTAACACTCTTGCACACTAGTGTTTAAGGATGTACGTATCACACAATCTTCATTGCACTCAAACTACCATAAACTTGCCCATCTTCTCACTCTCCACAGTGAATGATCCATAAAGTAGATCAAAAGAGACTTTGGTGGTATGGCTTGGCTAGGAATAAGATTCTGTATAGGAGGAGAGAAAAATCTTGGCATGTGGTTTGGCTAAAGGTAGGATTTAATGATGCAAAAGGGTTCAGATTAGATGAATCATATTCAGATAAGAGGAGGATCACAATTGAATTTATCTATGTGCTCCTTAATCCTTCTCATTCTCTTCTTCCTTTTCATTCATTTATTACACCACCTTTTCTACAATTTTTTTTTAAAACTTTCTTCCTCCTTTTCTTCCAAACACTTTGTGTTTTTAACTCCCCATTTTTCTTGTTTCCTTTTCTTCCCCTTTTCTCAACCAAGCACTTTGTTCCTTTTCTTTTCTTTTCCTTTTTCTTCCTCTTTTTCTCCAAATTTCCAACACTTTGTGTTTTTATACATTGCAGGAACACCTTTTCTCCAAACAGAACTTTCATCCATTACCCCTTATCTGAACATGTAATCTGAAAACTGGAATAGATGCAGGCTCTTGATTTGATCAACAACAAATTAGGCTCAAGGTTTTCATGCAATGGAAACATTTGGTTCAAAAGGGAAATGTCTCAATCAAATCTACCTTACAAATCATGAACCATTTCAAACAAGAAACAGGGCAAATTCTAGAGTTACTCATGCCGTGAAGTGCTCTCTGAACAAAAATTTCTGTATAGGCTCAATTCCTCACAGGTCAGAGTGCATGCTTGACTACCTCTATATACATCAAACTGATCTCTCTACTCTTCACATAGAATGAGTCATGCAATCATGTCATTTAAGAACACATGCAAAGATTCAGGATTGTATCCTAGACTTTGATCAATCATGTAAAACTTTGATTATCCTATCCTCATGAAATTTCACATCACATTACTCAAAATCCAACTTCTATACATACACAACTACACTAACTAACTACATCACACAAGAAACTAAAAAGAAAAGATTGAGATTTTTCCTTGTTTGTGGCTCATCAACTGTGTGTCATCATCAAACTGTGTGATATCTCCATGGAATTTTGCATGTCATTCATTCACACCCCATTCCTAGATTTAAACGTTGCTGTCCCCAGCAACTAATTTAAATCTAAAGTAGTAGTTGATCATGTCTGAAACACATTCACATATAATCAAATAGCATCAGTACTATTTCAAAATGTGCATCATTCAAAGCAGAGAACTACAATGTACTTAACCAATTCACAAAATTAAAACCAATATGAAAATGTAACTAAATAACCCAAAATAAAAGCAGAAAATAGAAAATCTAATCAGTCGACTCCTCATCAGAAAATAGTAAACCTAATCCTGGGTCGGCAGTAGGTAAGGGGTTGTATTCAGCATCAGCATCCCTGTCCTCATCCATAGCAACAGTATCACCAGCAATCAGATCATCATCAGCAGTGGCATCAGTAGAGCAACAGAAGGCTGGTTAGGAGGTGCAGCATCAGTAGTCACACCCATAGTAGCCAAAGTGTCATAGTAGGTGCGGACATCTGTCTCAAATGCGTCCTCCTCCTCAGAATGTGGATAAATATGAGGCTGGAAGACAGCTGGCTCCAAACCCTGGGCCTCACAGATAGCAGTCAGCATGTTTATCATATGAGTATGGAATAAATGCTGACTCGCCTGTATGAACTTAAGACGGCGGCGTAAATGACCCAATCTAATGTCATTGTTAACCAGCCACTGCTCCCCAGATCTAAGCCTTTGTTCAAGCTCAGAATCCTCCCCAGTCATGGACTTCCTGCCAGGTTGCAATCCAGAGGGTCCTTCTCCTCCAATTTTCAACTGCTGTCTGATCAGCTTTGCATCAATTGTAGGGTGCAATTTGGTTAGCACCCCATTATCAGTTACATCCACTCCAGCTTTCTGGCACAGAAGCTGGATCAGAGAACAGTGACCCAAAGCAGAAGTGCTGCTATCAGAATGAGCCATATCATATATACTGTCTTGAAGAAGAATGGGTAGCTCCACCTTCCCTTTAGTCATGATGGTATGGATTAAAACAACTCTCATCAAAATTACCTCCGCCTGGTTGGAAGAGGGTATGACATTGGAAACCACAAAATGGAACCAGACTCGGGCCTCACCATTTAGATGCCTCAACCACAACAATTTAGGATTGACCTTATCTTTGGTCGTCTCCCATGTTTCACCAGGCATGGTTATGGTCTGCAGAATAGGCTCAGCTGCCCCCATCTTGGTCCAAGTTACAAATTCTGGGTCCTTTCTCCTAGGTGGTATTTCAATATGCTGCCAGTTCTTCTTGAAATCACAGCTGGAATGGTTAATACAATCACAGTGCCTGATCTTCAGCAGCTTCTGTATGGTGTGAGCATCATATTTCACTTTCTTGCCCCTCACCCAGCTGGTGAAAGTCCTCTTACCACCCTGATCACCATTATATGCATTAGCAAAGAATTCTCTTGCTATATTAGGGTTGCTGTCCACCAGGATCTCACCAAAAGTAACCCAGTCCCTTTTTACCAACTGGGACTGCAACTCAGGATATTCATCCTTCTCCAAGATGAACTTCCTTTCCCTCACGAATGGTCTGGAAGAGGTTTTGGCAGTGTAACGAGCCTCATGCTCAGCATTCCTCCAAAAATGTGCATCATAAGTAGGAGGTGGAGGTGGAGGTGTTGGTGCAGAAGCCCGAGGTTCCCTGGACCTCTTCTTTCCAGACTTCTTGGGGGGAGGTGTAGACATAATCCTGAAAATCAACATAAAGAGTCAGTATGGCATTTGAATTAGTGGATCCAATTCCCAGATTTAGAATGGAATTAGTGGTGGAATTGGCTCCAAAACATTCAAGCAAACACCCCACAATGCCCATGAGTAGACCCTTTTAAATATGCATGCAACAGGGCCTGAGCGCTAAAACGTTCACATTGAGCGTTTTAGCGTCCTGGCTGTAAACGTGTGTGAAAACTGGCCGAGCGCTAAAATGTTGAAGACCAGCGTTTTAGCACCCTGGTGTTTCTAGGTCAAGCATTCTGTCGAACACCTGGTGTGTGTGTGTGTGTGTGTGTGTGTGTGTGTGTTATAAAACAATGGGGGAACCCTTTCTAAACCCCAAAAAATAGAAAACAACACCATCACACATGCATGAACAAATATGGACAAAGATAATCATTGAATTACCAACAAAATTCATGAATCAAATAATAGAAACCCTAAATGATATGAAAGAAAAACAAAAATAATACAAAGGATGGAGATGAAGGGATATTGATGCATACCTGTGTGGAATATGTGGAAATGTGAGGAAATGAGATGAAGGAACGAAGCAAGAGCTCAAGGGTGCAATGTGAGAGAGAGTGAGTGAAAATAGAGAAAATAGAGAATGTGAGAGAAGGGGGAGGGAAACCCGTGATATTCCAAATTAGTGACGGGGCGCTAAAACGGTGGTTTACCAGCGTTTTAGCGTCCATGTCCAGAGAAATGCGCACACGTTGTGCAGCATCGCGCTAAAACGGTCATAAGGGACGTTTTAGCGCGGTTGACCAGAGTGCTTGCATTTGATTTATTGGGTGAACGCTAAAACGGTTAGTATGAACGTTTTAGCGCTCACGGCTAGAGAGTTTCATAGTGATGCAACTTTTAGACCGCTAAAACGTCCAGAATGGAAGTTTTAGCGCCCAGCACTTGTCAAAAATTTCTCTTAAGATTTGCAAAACTTGTTCCCCTTTCCTTCTTCATTTATTAACGGGGTATGAACATTAAAATTACATACCTGGTACAGTGGGTTGCCTCCCACTCAGCGCGTGTTTAACGTCGCGAGCCTGACGGGTATGATTTGTCGTACCTCCATTAAGGCAACTGTCAGTAGTTGCCTATCCACAGCATTTCCCGCATATAACTTCAACCGCTGACCATTTATTGTAAAACTCCTGTCTAAATCCAAGGAGCAAATTTCCACGACCCCATAAGGTTTCTTGTTTTTCACCACAAAGGGTCCAGACCATCTAGACTTTAATTTCCCTGGAAATAGCTTCAACCTGGAATTGAACAGAAGAACTTGATCCCCCACCTTGAAATCCCTAGTTGTGATCTTCCTATCATGCCATAACTTGGTCTTCTCTTTATATAAACTGACACTTTCATATGCTGAGAGACGAAACTCATCCAATTCATCTAATTGTAGTAATCTTTTCTCTCCTGCTGCCTTTGAATCGAAATTCAGAAATCTTACAGCCCACAAAGCCTTGTGCTCCAATCCTACTGGCAAATGGCATGCTTTCCCAAACAACAGCTGAAATGGAGACATTCCAATAGGAGTCTTGAATGTTGTTCGGTATGCCCACAGTGTGTCATCAAGTTTCTTGGACCATTGAGTCCTAGCATTCCCAACAGTCTTCTCCAATATTCTTTTCAATTCCCTGTTGGAAATTTCAACCTGAC